>NC_133475.1:5348100-5413574 GCF_025370935.1 Choristoneura fumiferana | reverse complement strand
GTCATTTTTGATCTGCCATAGTGACTTCTCACTAATCGACTTCCTATATACACACATATATTCGATACACAACATAGGAAATAAAGAAAATAAAGTAGAGGTAAATAATAGGCGGCCTTAAGTTAAAAACGATCTCTACCAATTAATGTTCGAGCAGTTTGAAAATGGGAAATAGACATATGCAATGAATAATGAATGGATAACAATTTCTAATTTATAATTTCAGTTCAGTTTCTTTATTATTTGAATATTGATTTTTTTTGTAAATGTTAACAACTGTCTGTAAAAGAAATACATGTTTTTTTTCATATTTTCCGGTTTTAAGCTACTTCTTTTACAGTCAAATATCCATTTGTATGCGGAAAAAGAACGCTCTACATAACATGATAAGTTTAAGACAATCTAATTAAAAGTCTAATACATCGACATCATTTAGATAGTCGATAAGTGAGAAATCACTATGACAGGTAAAAATTGCCACGAAAATTCCCCTCGCTGGCTGATGAGTGAACAAATAAACAAACAAACAGACTAATATAATCCATACTAATATTATAAATGTGAAAGTGTGTTGTATGTTTGTGTGTTTGTCCGTGTTTCACGCCGTAACGGAGCGACGGATTGACGTGATTTTTGCCATAGAGATAGTTTAGGCCCGAGTGACATAGGCTACTATTTATCCCGGAAAAATGCACAGTTCCCGAGGAACAGCGCGCGCGATAACCGAATACCACGCGGGCGAAGCCGCGGCAAAAGCTAGTACATATTATAAATTGGATGAAAAAGTAAAAGTTCATCATAATCTTTGTGATTTTAAAATTAACAAAATAAATACATACAAGTTCCAAGTTTCCTAAACTTTTCTCATTTATGACCCTTTCCCAACCTACGTAGGTAGGTACATCATCTTATGATTAGCACTTGTTTACTTTGAAACAGCTATTTAAGGTTAACTTTAGGGGCCCGTGGTAATAAATAATTCTTAAATAAATGTCGGAGAGATGGTTTTTACGGCGGCAGGCACTGTTTTACGGGATCAGCAAACTTTTTTATTGTAACTTAAGCTGCATTGTTTATCTTCTTGAAATATAGATCTGAGATGTTTTATTAATACTTAAATTTATAGCAGACTTTGTCAGAGGTGCCTTAAAAATTATGGCATTTCATGTGCTGTCTTTCCGGGAAATCCATAATCAATCACCTTAATTAATTTAATTATACAATTCAAAAGAAACAGGTATATGTAAAGGCTGACCAGGAATATAAAAAACTTGACGCCAGGGCAGCACTTCTACGTTTTATATTGCAACATTCTTTTCACTTACTATACGGTACCTACCTACCAGTCATATTGACAACGGTGTCGGTGATTAACATTTAAAGGAATATTTTCTAATCCTTCAGACTTTTTCTATGACAAATACTTTTATACATTGTGAATTACTTTCCTTCCAATGCTATGGATAATCTTCGGCATTTTAACGCGCAAAAAACACAAAATAACACTTTAAAACATTGAAGCATAGAACCTCTTCCTTTTTTGAGTCGGTTAAAAATACGACGCGCTATCAACGTTAAACTTTGACAGCAATAGACAGATGACATTTGAATTTAGTGTTACCTGTGCAAGAAATTAGTTCTATTGGTTTTCCGCAATATGACGAGGTTTTTTATAATTCTGGTCAGCCTTTACATATACCTGTTTCTTTTAAACTGTATAATTAAATTAATTAAAGTGATTGTGGATTTCCCGGAATGACAGCACACGAAATGCGATAAAAAATATTTTTTAAGGCACCCCTATCTGTACTCGGCGCCGTATATAGATTCCAAAAAAGTTACCAAAGATGGCCGAACGTCACTGACACAAGTGTCATTGTTATTGTGACTATTTGTGACGATCCAGATGTAACCAACCCATGCACATTAGAAAAAATTAGTCATACCTAATAATATTTTGTTGTTATTTAAGTGTAAAGATTATGCCAAGTTTTTGATGTTTTCTATATACCTATGCATACCGTATTTTGTAAAATGTGTGTTACTCATGAATACCTTGGTTTTGAACTATCCATGTGCCAAAATGTATTACAATCTATTGAGCCAACTTTTCACTCGTTTTGTCCTCTTTTATAATATTTCTCACTGTGTTGTCACATATGCCCAACATTTCAGCCACTTTTTTTGCACAGTCTATTAGTGACCAACACGTCCAGTCTATTAGTGACCAACATGTCCTCGGGCCATGTTTTCTGGGTGTATTTATACCAGTTCAGTACCATAATTTTCTCACTGACCTCATATGACTTCTAGGACGCTTCCTTGGTGGAGAAGGAGGAAGATTCTCGTCCCTGTGACAGGGACCTGATACCGGTTCCATGTTACTTACGTAAACGCAAAACCCACGAACAAAACGCAATAACAAATACTTAACAGGAAACAAAAACTCAACAACGAAAATTATCACGAGTATAGAAAAACATTCGATCAATCCAATCGTCTGATGCCGTATGAAGTGACAATTAGAGATGTCATGGTGGCCCTGTGGCCGCGATGTTTACCATAAAGTTTGTCATACGTGATTTGTTGTCAATATTTCTATGTGCATATCAAAAATATTTATAAATAGGTAGTAAATAGGTAGTATATAGGTACGCAAATTATTAAATTAATAGTATCCAAATGTTGTTAAAACCTGAAGTATTACCACTGTAATATGAACTTTTCTACTACAAAACAGTTTCAACCAAATATCTGTAGGCGAAATTAATATTGATATGAAATTATTTATTTATGCATTTAATTTGAACTTTACAATTATATATAAATAAATTACTTATGTATGTTATTTAGAAAAGTTAAAATTTATCGATGCAGATCTTTTTCATTTTATTGGCAACACATCAGTAGTTTTTTTGGAATCCAAATTTAATTATATTCTGCTATAATTTTAATTTAATTTGTATATTATTTTTGTAGCTTTTTTAATGCTTCCGGAAGGATTGCTGAAGATCATAAAGTGCATTGGAACGAGAATGATAAAGCTAAGCTTAGATCGCAGTGACCGGCGTTTCTAGCTATATTTCAATAACATTTTGAATTTTTGTATTTTCATGGCAATTTTAGCAGTTCCTTATTCTTGAGATACTATAAATAGCCTTGTTCAAAAAGGGTAATTAAAAATCGGTGATTTAAAAATAAATCATTCGAGGTAATGAATATTTTATGAAATTAAGAAGTAGGAAACGTTGACTTTTAACTGATATTCGATTAAAAGTTTGTCGACATTTCAAGGGTAAACCGATTTAGATTCATTGTTATTAACAAAATACGATTATTCAAAACAAATTGTAACCACGCAATGGTTTTGAAACACTTTGCATCGAGAAAAAGGGTTTCCCCTTTTGAACAAGGCTATTTATAGTAAGTATCTCAAGAATAAGGAACTGCTACTATTATCTCAAAATTGCCATGAAAATAAGTACAAAAACTCAAAAACGTTTAAATATGTAATGAATACTCGATGAAGTTATATTACTCCAAGAGAAAATATTAGTATATAATCTATGAATTGTTTTCGATTAAATGAAATTCGATAAATAGTTTGTCAACATTTCAAGGGCACCCATCTTAATCAAACATAGAATTAATAAACTCGAAGCGAGATTATATAGTTTCTTTTCTTTTTAATGAAGCTTAAGAAATAAAGCAACATAGCTAGTAGTAGTAGTGGCGTTAAATAAATGTATTTTCTTTCTTTCTTTACCTACTCGTAGCAGCGTCCATTCATGTTCACTGAGCCCGTTCCTATTATTTTCAGAAAGGAGACTTTTAATTTTATACTTTGTAGAGTGTTGAGCTACGAACGGGTAAGTTCAAATTCCCTTTGTTAAAATTTATGCTTGAAATAAAATTCTTTCATTAAAGCATTTTAAGATGCAATAAATAATTTGGGCTGTTTAAAAGTTTCGAATCCGCATCAAGTAGGGGGTGGTTTGTGACTGCAGAGTAACACGATTATCGAACCCGAAAACTTTAGGGTATCTCGTCAAATTGCGGGAGATAAAGATTGATTCTTTTTCAACGATGAAAGTTTTGTTTCTCGGCTAACTACTTGTACAGTCTCGAACAGGGATTGTTAAGCCACTTAGTTCGTAAATTAGCCGTGTACCTAATGCTATTCTGGTTTAATAATGGCAATATTTACTACAATTAAGTAATAACTCGGCTAAATTATGAACAGTGGCGAGTGGCTCAGCAATCCCGGTTCGCGATGGTACATAACTAAATAAGCAAATGTAGTTTTTTGACAAAATATTGTTTTAAATGGACCGTGACGACCCCTGAAACAACAGAAAATGCGAGCAAAGAATCCAGGCCAATTTGCAAGCATTTTTCATACTGAGTGGTTCCACAACTACGGGGACGACGCTGGAAACAAAAGAGGCAACGGAACTACTGACTTGAAAGGGAATGAGTGTTATTCACGAGAGCCCATTTATATGAGTAAAAAGTTGAATGGGCATGACCATTTAACCTGTCTACCCTTTTTCCAAAAGCAATGGCGCCAAGACTAGTAATTTTTGCTAGCTCGTAACTGACATAATTTGTGTCGTTTGTTTGTGTGTTTTAGTTTTAAGTGTGTAGCGTGATAAGTCCCGATTGTCGTAGATATTCATTACTATTAGCAGTTTCAAAAACTGCTTTTGTCGCTAGGAAATATACTTTATTCATTTTCAGTCTAACATTTAGCGTATAACGAAGCTAAGAATGTAACCAGTTGATTTTTCATTGCAACGAAAGCCTGCAATTTATGATAGTCGACGTCGCCGTCGCTTGGTACAATCGCGGAATATTCCCGAATTACGTGAAAACGCTATTTATTTCTACCGACAGAACGATCGACGATCCAACTTTGAGTGAAACGGAACGTATCGAATCTGGCGACGGGTGAAAATTTTCTTGAACGTAGATTTATCCATGTTTTTAAGCAAACTTCAGGATTACAAAGCGGCTTCACAATTTAAATTTCACAAATGCGTGATTAGGAAACAAGGACACTAATCTTTCTCACAGTGAGAAAATGTCCCCAACAGTGGGATGTATACAAACTCCGTATAAGACACTACACATTAAATATTTATGATAGAAAATGCAGACAGACAAAACAATTTTGTTTATTTTCCTAAAGTCACCGCTCTTCATATCGAGTTTCGGGGAGGCGAAATGTAGATTAACTCTTGACCATCGTCAAATGCCGGTGATGCGGCACCTTTGTAGTTAATAACGGTTTCATTTCATTTTGCAGGCGTCAGGCGTCTGGTTAGCTACTACGAAACTCGAAACTCGAAGTTCGTATCGTACCGTCTCTCTCGCTCTCGTATTAAATAGTATAAGTGTCAGAGGGACCGCACGATACGAACTTCGAGTTTCGAGTTTCGTGGTAGCCCTGCTGGCACGCGCGACTCGGCAAAGGGCTCGTTTAGGTTTGCAGCTGACCTTATTTCATAAACACCTTCCCAAACAAAAAATAAATATGGCATAGTTTAGAAACGCTTAGTAAATATTTTTAATACAGAAATAAACTTGCGTTTAACAACAATCACGCCGGACGGTAAGCTAAAATGTGTACTAACTAACCAATTCACCCTAGATTTGAAGACGGCCAGATTGTAGCAACCAAGGAACACGGACGCACGCAACGCAGGCAGGGCATTCCACTCCTCAGATAGCAAGATTCATAAAAACATAGTTCTCATACATCTTCCGCATCATACGGAAGTTAAGGGCTGGTTGTTTTATGGATTTGAACCGATGAACTCTCATCAGGGTTCTTGCTTTCAACGAAGTTGTACGGTAACACGTGTTTGTAGTCGACACAACCTCGTGAATTATCGTCGTCGTTGTGAGATAGCGCGACCACTAGAAGCCAGTTAAACAACGTTGTTTGCACTCGCGCTGAGGTTTATGAGTTTTTACCTGCGTTTAAAATTGTAAGTAACGAGCAAGCATGCGTGTATGCAAAAGCCAAGGTTTGGCGTGCTGGGAATTTTTATCATAATTAAGGGGTAAGTTCTCCACATTTCTTTTCATTACGTTCCTCAAAATACGCACCGGAAATTCTAATCATGCCAAAACATTAGAACATAAAATTTCACATAGTTATCGCATCTTTGTCTAAAAGTATGTATACATCCCACTGCAGCATTCTTTTTCTTTTCTAGACTTGAGCTGCAGATCACACGCGGGCCCAATGCCGCTTGAGTACTCCACACACCCCTCTGTATTGCTCGTGGTAAATTTGTAATGTAATTTCGCACATAAATTCCCAAAAAAAAAATGGGTGCGAGCATTTGTTGAACCCACGATCCCTGTTTGATAAACCATAGGTCAAAGCACTAGGCTACCACGGCTTGCCAAAAGCTATAGTATTATTTGGAAAATTTCGTAAACGCAAAACGGAGTAAAATAATTACCTAACAACAAGAGATGCCCTGCGATAGCGCGACCCCGCGTTCCCGCGCTCTCGTTTGTCAACGCAACAATCATTTCGCGAGGGACAACGGGATTTCCTCCCTTCCTCTTCCAAAAATGCAATATTACTAAGAGTGTTCGTTCCGTCCCAACCCTTTTTGTGTGAAGCTCGTATTTTTCGGCGGAATGGAACGCAATTTGTATAACTCGCGGCCGCAACACTAACGTACACATTTTTGTTTAAAGCGAATGCCGGGACAAATAAGATTTTAATTTGGCTCCGCAAACACTGGGTTTTTTCCATAATGGAGTAGTGTGTACATATTCAACATGTACATTAACATTAAAGTGGTTTAAAAATGACACAATTCTAGTTATAGCAGTGAGTACTATAAAGAATAAGTTTTTTAACTGCAATTATTTACTTTTCATCTCTCCTGTTCGGAAAGTTTAATTTTCATGGGTTTAGCCGGGTGGAAAATGGCGTTTTCGCACCTCTACTAGGGTGGAAAGTATTTTTTTTTTAATTTTTCGATTAGCCACGGAATCGAAGATAATTGAGTTACGTCAATTACTCTTTTTTTCACTTTTCGGCATGGCCATGATGCACGTCGTGACCAAGGAGCTTATATACAACACTGGAGGTTGAACGCCGCACATCCGTTCGAAGAAGTCATTCGTGAAATGTGAAAGAAAGAGTTGGAATATATAAATAAGTAATAAAAGTCAAACTTCTTCGTTCGGCGTTCAACCTCCAGTTTTGTATATAAGCTCCTTGGTCGTGACCAACTCGATTTTTTTTTTATAGTCGGCCGTGGCGAGTGGCCAGGTCGAAAAGGTACCGTTGGAGGTTGGATATAAGTAAATTAAATTTATTATTATTCTCATTTTTTTTGTAGTAGGTATTTTACTTTCCTTACAGTCGAAATGAAAAGTAGTGTCTAACTCGGGTGAAATTCGAGCGCCAGTAATATTCTCGGGCGAAATGGGTCACTTTCCACCCTTGGTTATCAATCTACTATTGCGACTCAT
This sequence comes from Choristoneura fumiferana, assembly GCF_025370935.1. Lineage (NCBI taxonomy): Eukaryota > Metazoa > Arthropoda > Insecta > Lepidoptera > Tortricidae > Choristoneura > Choristoneura fumiferana. Next base: position 5,406,068 of record NC_133475.1, on the reverse strand, counting down.
AGTGACCACAAATTGATTCATTGATGTGATATGCAAAGTAATGCCTAAACCTATCAATAACTTTTTAATAATTATACATACCCTAAATAGAATAAATTGAAAAAACCATAAAAGATATGTGGGCATGGAAATCGAACCCGGCTGTGATATAGTGATATGTGCTTCAGCATATACCTACCTACACCAAGCCGAGCTATGGCGAAAAATTGCCAATGTGTTTTCCTGGCGGTTATTTTCAACCTTTACTTTGCGAAGCCTTGTTAAAGTAATATTTTGATGAAAATACTCTTTGCTTGTTCGTAGTAGGTAAAGAAGGTAAGGTTATGTCACTACTGAATCTCATAGGACAGAATGATTTACGTTGTGGGAAAATTAAATAATTTTTTTGTTGATAAATCAGTTTTCATTGTTAATAGCACATACAAACTTGATTATTTACATTACATAAGATCTTAAACTAGGTTAAAATTATTACTAAAAGTGAAATAAAAGTAAACTATAACTAGAATAAAATTATAAAAGGATCTCCTCGCGGCATGGACCCAAAGATGCTGGCAGCATTCAGTTTTCTTATTTAATTAACTTAAATCCTTTTAGTCAAGAAAAGTTTTAATGTCGAATAGTTACACAAACTTTTTTTATGGCGATACCTGATTATTGCATCGGCCTCGGAGCTCCATGTATTAAATTAAAACCATGTCTTTAATATTATCGTTTCAAATTGCATCACTCGATTATTTTTTACTAGAGTAGCTACATTTACTGTCACGTTTTAATCAACAAATTTTGCCATTAGGGTTTCTTCAATCGCACGGTAAATTATGAAATCGGGTTTATTTAGGACGCTAAAAGAGACCATAAAGGACGCGGGACGCACCAAACGCGTCATTAGTTTGGTACCTATTAACAAACGATATTTAAAAGCAGAGGGATTATTATCTAAGCACTCGGAATCTCAGTCGTTTTCACCACTTCCTTCTGCCACAGGAATGAGGGTAGAATAAGTTTTTGGTAAAAAATTCATTTTTAATACAAGCTTTTTCTACTGACTGTACTTTTTGTTGAATGCATTGTCACCCTAACTACATTTGCATACCAAATTTCAAGTCGATGCCATTAACCGTTGAAGAGTTCCGTTCTGTGGAGACGATCCTAGCCGGACTACCAGGATGTCACTACCTTACCTAATTTACCTAAGTATACTATATACTATAGGTAAAACTAAATAAAAGCTACTAGCTTACTTACTAAGTATGAATGTGAGGGTGAACGTCAACGCGTTAGACGATACGACATTGTGCTTAAACTAAGTGAATATTATATTTATTTTTAATTCTGGCTTTATTATTAGGTGTTTTAACGAAGCCACCTCCTGTTTTTTTATTTGAAACAGTTGAAAGCACATAAGCCCTGAAGGGTGGATATTGTAAACAGTCTGTCCAGCCTACGTACGTCCCACTGTCCACTGCTGTGCACAGGTCCTTTCACGATGAGAAATGAGAGGGTATAAACTGTAGTTCCCACGCGGACCTAACATACTCGTACAATAGCTACTAATCAAAGAAATCTAAGTTTATCTTACAGGTGATATTACAGCATTTCAGTCTGTACTTTACTAGATGGAAAACTTAAGTAAATGACCTTTAGTCCTGTTTCATGTAGTAGTGCAAAGAATTTATAAGGGACCAAGTAATTTTTCGAATGTGGAACGTCGACTTATATAATACGGACATGTTACTACATACTTACATCCAACTGATCATTTACTTAAGTTTTTCACTACTTACTTATACTTTCGTCAAAACACTGAAAAAAAAAAAACTTAATTTATTAGCGTAGTATTACACGTCCTTTGAGAGAGGTCGTACTCGTAAGTCGGCGAAGCGGCACGGGTGCGTGTAACTACAGGCGTGGGACAAGATTAATTTGCGCGGTGTTGCGAAACAGCGACTGTTGAACCCGTGGCCTTATTGTCTAAAGCCGAGTTTAGACTTGCAAGAAAAATCGTGCAAGTTCCATTTCCATTACATTGCGGTGCTCGATTGACCACTACAAACTCAAGATTGGTTTTTAGAATCTTTTTGTATTTTTTATTTCAATTCCAAATTTTTACTTTTACGGTCATCCCGTAAAACCTAAATTGAAAATACAAACTGAAATATAGATGCACAGAAAAACCAGAAAAATAAGACCATCACTGGGAATCGAACCCAGGTCCTCGGTATTCCGTACCGCGTGCTATACCGCTACACCACTGATGGTCAACGGTACCGACACGAATTTCCCCTATGCACCTCATATCTCAGCTTGTTTGTTTCTTATTTAGCCACTTAAGCAGTGACGCCAGCGACACAGGGGTGCATAGGGGAAATTCGTGTCGGTACCGTTGACCATCAGTGGTGTAGCGGTATAGCACGCGGTACGGAATACCGAGGACCTGGGTTCGATTCCCAGTGATGGTCTTATTTTTCTGGTTTTTCTGTGCATCTATATTTCAGTTTGTATTTTCAATTTTACTACAAACTCGTTGGCTTTATGACCTCGCAAATCTCGCACGATTTTTCTTGCAAATCTAAACTCGGCTTAACGCTCGGGCGCGATAGCATTCACCGTCTCTTTCTGCCCTCATACAACGTGGACAAAGAAGTGGTGAAAACGATTGTGATTTCGAGTGTGTTCTTAGACAGTAAGGGCTGGGGACCGATGTTTAAAAACAAGTCACTTAGAAACATCACTCGAACGTGTGTGATGAAAATCTGTGTAGGTATGGGCGGTGGTGATCTCTTACCATCAGGAGACCCACTTGCTCGTTTGCCATCCAATTGAATAAAAAAAAAAAAAAGGTATTGCCAGTGTCTGACCGCAACTAGTATTGCCAACCGAAACCGAATTCGTGTTAGTTCAGTCTTGTTTTCAAACCCGGGCTCGTATCTCTGAATTTTTCGGAATGAATGTGCGAAATTACATTAGAAATTTACCACGAGCTTTATGGCACAGGGAAATATTGTGAGTAAGAGAGAGAACCCGCATAAAAACCTGCGATGCATAATGCAATGGTGTTAGTGAAGTTTTCGATCTGCACTGGACCCGCTTGGGAATTACTGCTCAAGCCATATCCTGGGACTCCCAGGCTGAGAGGAGGCCTTTGTCAAGCAGGGACGAATATATGCTATTGTTACGAAACTACAACTCAAAATAAATTATTGACTAACTGACAAGATCAAGGGACTGTTTCACCACCCATTGATTAATTTTAACTGACTGATAAATGTTATGCCATCTCCGTCTATTCGAACAAAACAAACAGAGACGGCATCACATTTATCCGTCAGATAAAGTTAATCAATGGGTGGTGAAACAGCTTCTAAATAGAGCCGTAACTTAAGTAAGCTTAAGTAGTAGTAGTAGTAGTAGCGTAGTAAATCAAGCACGATTTTTCAATATTTTCGCGAGTAATGTGATTTCGAAAATCCCTCCCCAGAGGTGCTGGCGTTTGTCACGGGTATAATGGACCATTTGACGCCGTGTGATAGACAATCGGAACGAAAAGTTACTTTACCCACATTGAATCTCACATTGAAACAAGAGAATTACATTACTCGTATACAGAATTTGGCTGCACTGCTAAGGTGTTATTTTTTTGTAATACATTCTACAACGCTTGTGAAAATATTTCCAATCCATTACTCTTTTGCCTTTTTAGAACCTAAATCGAAATTGTGTTGCAGATTTCGAATTTGCATCAGCACTTTATCATGCTCTATCATTAAACTGATAAAATGGTTAACACCATCGTATCTAGAGTTACGCTTTCATACTGAACGTACCTTACTCAGTCGATATTCTTAAGAGGAAATACATAAATATCATAAACCAATAAACCATGCTCGTCAAGGCTGGACCAGTCGTTAGGTATATATCTAGTGGTTATTGACATGTGAATCATAATATGATTCACGGAACAGCATCTTGCGGTCATCCCCCTCAGCTTGTTAATCATATAACCATGTAGGAAAAATCAGAAGTAAAAATCGAATTTCGTATCGCACCGTCCCCTTCACTCGCGTATGTAATGACATAAGCGTCAGCGGGACGGCAACATACGAAGTTCGAGTTTTGCACTTCGTAATATAAGGCCAGGTGTAGGGCATATAGTTTTGAACTTCGTGATTTAGAGCCAGGTGTAGTGCATATAGTTTTGCACTTCGTAATTTAGGGCCAGGTGTAGTGCATATAGTTTGGACTTCGTAATATAGGGCCAGGTGTAGTGCATATAGTTTCCATCGTATTTTATCGGAAAAGTTCGTATTTATCGTACCCTCTCAATTAGTTTCAGTACTTATCGTACAGCCGTATATTTTTAACTTTGACTTAATAAAGAACGAAATTAAAAGCGGCTAAATGAGTTTTCTGGAAAATTAAAAACAGTCTTAACTACAATTTTTAAAACGAAATTGTATTGTTATCACTTTGTTGTTCGCTACTTCGTCAGTATCCCGTGGGACTTTCCACTTCCTGGGCATAAAAAGTAAACACCCTATTTTAATCGGGAATAGATTTTGGAATAGAGTTTTTGGGGTTTCGTACTTCAGATGGTAAATACAAAACCCTTATAGGATCACTTGTATTGCATAGGTAAACATTCGAAACTCAATATATTCATGTTATGAACCACGTGACGCGAACATGATCCTGTACTTTACCTTATAAAATTGAATTGCGACTTATTGCTTACTTAATGAAGATCAAATCGCTGAACCTATGTCAATGTTTTTGCAGCTCCTGAAACATTTTCGTGACATCCTTAAATCCTAAAATACGGCATCTGACTAAAAATTCCAAAAACGTGGCAACTTGCAGCTACGAAATAGAAGCTAAAATGTGAGTTTATACAGACTTTTAGACAGATTTACAGATGGCGTTCGAATCCGTAGCATCACGCTGATTTGCATAATCAAGACGTGATTTCAAGGCTTTGTTTCTTTGCCCCAGGTTTCTCCGAATCATGACGATCGCATTCCAGCCCACGGTACCTTTCCATGCTGCCTTTGTTTTGCTTGTTTGCTAAATGGCTAATTTTATCCGCTTTCAAAATAAGAATTGGTTCGTTTGGTTAAACGACCCGCTGCCATTAACGGTGGGGTCGCGGATGACGCCGCCTTTTGTTCAACAATCAGCTTAATGAACAGTTATTTAGCCAATGACTTCTGTCGATGTGTGCATTTAGTAATGTTTGAATATCAATTCACGGTAACCATGTGTCAGCTACAGCTTTTCTAATAAACTTTCAAGAAGATGCGATTCCGTCACCTTTTTAAGGCTAAAAAGGTTAATCTCAACGATTTTCATTAAATTTCCTTATCTTTGATGCAAATATCAATAGCGTCTACATATTTTACATCTACTTCTACATGTAAGATCAGAATTGAGTTTCGGCCCTGGAAACTAATGTCCGACCGAAACTAGTATTTGTAACCGGAACCGAAATTCGGTTTCTGTACCAGTTTTGGCGTGCTTTATTTTATTTGACGTCGAATACCAACGCAGCCAAGAAAAGTTAGCTAATTCACGGGTGGCAGTGGCAGGGTTACTCCACGACACCGGTTACTTCCGAATTCTGCACGAAAGCCCACGAAAGCAGTTTCGGCTTCGGTTCTAGTTTCGGTAGATTTTCTCCCGAAACCAAAAACCGAATGTTCGGTCGGACACTACTGAAAACTATGCAGTGGTTGCAATGGCCGGGGGCTAACTAACGGGATCGTGTTTGTTTGCCGCCCGATTACATCAGCCCAGCATGCAGAACCTTAGCGAGAATATCTCACCAATATGTGGTTAATTTTGAACGCTACTCCATCAACCTTCCCACATGTCACACAGCCTATCTCTCTCCTACAGCGTTACTGAGAGAAGGACATGCTCCGTTGAGCGCTACTACTAGAGAATCACTAATTTTCAAAATTGTTACTGGGGAGGGTCAGTCAACCGATTGCTGCCGTAATTTTCTGTCCATTGTGTCGTCGCTGTTCGATTAGTCTGCTAAATATGTTGTCCGCCCAGTTAGCATGCCAATGACATGCCGAATTTTCGGTGCCGTTTCTATTCAGTTTGTCGTAATTGTCGTTAAATACAAAGTTCCGTTCGAATGCAGAAACCATTCCTAGAATTACGTTACGGCGTAATAATAGTCGTAAATTTGGATTGAAGTAATTTTAGGACTGGTTGTGGACGTGGTGGCCTAGTGGTTTGACCTATCGCCTCTCAAGCAGAGGGTCGTGGGTTCAAACCCCGGCTCGCACCTCTGAGTTTTTCGAAATTCATGTGCGGAATTACATTTGAAATTTACCACGAGCTTTGCGGTGAAGGAAAACACCGTGAGGAAACCTGCACAAACCTGCGAAGCAATTCAATGGTGTGTGTGAAGTTCCCAATCCGCACTGGGCCCACGTGGGAACTATGGCCCAAGCCCTCTTGTTCTGAGAGGAGGCCTGTGCCCAGCAGTGGGACGTATATAGGCCGGGATGATGGGATGAAAACGCTGAATTTGAAGTCATTGGAGTGGTTCACCGTACCTACACCACATGACAAAAGTAAGTAACTGTTTATGTAGCAAAAGTTGTCAAAAAAAACAATCATAATTTAATTGCTTAGTAGCGACATCTCTTGTCTGGGTGAGCGGTTAGTTCCGAAAGAGTGTTGATGACTCTCGATGAGAGCTAAACATAGATGTCGCTAGTGCTGCTGCTTAAGTAGCGTAGTAGGAAAAAAGCAACCTGAGATATGTGTGCATAGGAGAAATTTGTGTCTTAGACGCCTGTCCAGCGGTGGTGTAGGGGTTTATAGCACGCACCACGGCATTCTGAGGACCTGGGTTCGATTCCGAGCGCTGGTCTCTTTTTCTGGTTTTCTGTGCATCCATGTCTCAGTTTGTATTTTCGAAAAGTTGTCAATGATTATTTCAGTGGTCGCCTCATCGAACTCACGTGGTCATACGATAGGATGGGAGAGAAATGTTATTACGTCTTGGTGGGCGCTATCGCGGCATTCGCGGCATTGTGTCGGAAATAATTCCTGTGCCGAGCCGCCAGTCAGCGCCACGGTAAAGCGATATTTCCAATCCTGCGCCAACGCGTCCCCGGCTTTATTAGATTTTTCACAACATCCCCCGCCCGTTATCAGGAATCTTCATCGACAAATACTTAAGTAACGAAATGTCTGAGTTCAGCACAATTTGCTTTTTCTTCCGCCGTTTCACAATTTCACGATTATGATCTCGTCTGTCGGTAGTCGGTACGGCATCGAGGAGAACGAATTTTTTTGAACTATAGCTTATGAGTAGTTGGTTGGTTAATTAGTAAGTTTTATGCAGGCAGCGCTCGCAGATAGTTCCGAGGGGCCACTCGAACGTTATTGCTGCGGTTCACGTATATAAAATAAAAACAGGCCAACTACGAGTCAGAATCGCTTACCGAGGATTCTGCACAGTATGTATGAATATCCAGTGTTAGCAGAGACTTTATTCTTAGCAAAATGCAGGCATTTTGGATGGTTACTGAAATAGAGACACAAAATAATTAAGTACTTCAGACTTTTCTTCCGGATTTCAGAACGATTGTATCTTTTGATGGCGTTGATAAAAGATGTTTGTTTTTTTTTCACTGTGCTTGAAGGGTTAGCAGACCTGAGTATTTGCTGTTAATTTCAGCTTGATATCTCTACACGTTTCTGAAAAAAAAAAGTCTTAGGGGCAAAACACACAGAGAGCGGGCGCGGGTCGGGTCGTGTCCGCCGCGGGAGCCGCGCGGTTCGTTGTATTCACACAGAGCGCGGGTCGGACCCGCGACGGGCCCGCGGCGGCTGTCAATGTTGCCAGTTTAGTGACTTTATCCCTAGAAGTGACGGCTTTTGCTTAAATCTTAGCGACCAAAAAAAAGTTTTGATTAAAAAAATGGTTTATCTGGCGACTTTTGGAGTACAAATGAAAACAGTAATAAGAATAAGAATAATTTTATTTTCTCAAACATGCTCGGAAATGTATGCGTTAATGTCACGAAATGGAGACATGAAGATTCTCATTTATGGCTCCCTACCACCTCTCTACATAACTTCTTGGCCTAGGCCATGAAGTATGTATGAAAATCCATTATTGTCCGCTGCTCTAACTTTTTAATTTTACTTTCTAACATTAAACTGACAAAGAAAAAATTACGAACAGCCAACCACCACTACTCTATAAGCATTTGCGATACTGCGATGCGATGGCATGCGAAGCGATGGGATACGATGCGAAGCGATGCGATGCGATGCAAAGCGATGCCAAGCGATGCCAAGCGATGCCAAGCGATGCCAAGCGATGCCAAGCGATCCCAAGCGATGCCAAGCGATGCCAAGCTATGCCAAGCGATGCCAAGCGATGCCAAGCGATGCCAAGCGATGCGAAGCGATGCGATGCGATGCGAAGCGAAGCGATGCGATGCGAAGCGATGCGATACGATGCGAAGCGATGCGATGCGATGCGAAGCGATGCGATGCGAAGCGATGCGATACGATGCGAAGCGATGCGATGCGATGCGAAGCGATGTGAAGCGATGCGAAGCGATGCGATGCGAAGAGATGCGATGCGAAGCGATGCGAAGCGATGCGAAGCGATGCGAAGCGATGCGAGGCGATGCGAAGCGATGCGAGGCGATGCGAAGCGATGCGAGGCGATGCGAAGCGATGCGAGGCGATGCGAAGCGATGCGAGGCGATGCGAAGCGATGCGAAGCGATGCGAAGCGATGCGAAGCGATGCGAAGCGATGCGAAGCGATGCGATGCGATACGAAGCGATGCGATGCGAAGCGATGCGAAGCGATGCGAAGCGATGCGAAGCGATGCGAAGCGATGCGAAGCGATGCGAAGCGATGCGATGCGAAGCGATGCGATGGATGGATGGATGGATGGATGGATGGATGAAATATTTCCTCACATTGTTTGAGAAAAGCACTATACAAGCCTCGGCCAGAACAGGGATTGCTGAACTCGTCCCTTACTTCATGGTTTCAGGCAATTATACAGTGCCGCGAGATATATGTGGTTAACAAAAAAGTAAAACCGACTCCAAAAAAATAAAAAAATAAAATAAATGGAACCGACTACAAAACCCTTCAAAATATTTTCCTAGGTGTACCTACTAGCTCGAAGTCGGTGCCTCAGCACGAGCCAGCATAAATAATTGAAATAAAAAAAACCGACACGCTCTTGGCCGGTTCTTGTTTATTACTTCATCACGTCTAAACCAGTGAACCGATTTAGATGAAATTTGGTATACATATAGTTGTAGTCACAGAGATGGACATAGGATAGTTTTATCCCGGAAAATTTGTATAGTTTCTGCGGGATACATTGTATACCGAATTTCATCTAAATCGGTTCAGCGATTTTGACGTGATGATGATGGCTGATGAAGTAATAAAGAAACAGACTTACAAACTTTCGCATTCATAATATTAGTGGGATGGGATTAAAAGTAAGTGTTTTTGTATATTATGTATGTTGTTCGACAGTCAACGTCATAAATAAGTGATCACTTTTTAGGTATAGGTACCTTGTCGCTTTCAATCGTTACACAATTTCGTATGGCTTATCAAACATGACGTTAAAGTGCCAAGGTACAAAAGTGATCACTTATTTATTACGTTGAATGTACCTACACGATATGTCATTAATTATTTATAATATTTATCTAATTAGTTATCAACATTTTTTTTTCACGTAACCCAACCTTTCAGACCGCCAGTGCCCTGTCACTACCAGATTATTGTATTGTTACACAATTTACATAAGTATTCCAAATTTCAAGTCAATCTGACTACTGGAAGTGGTCAAAATATACTTGCAGAATTTGACTACAGACGGACAGACAGACAACGGGACAGGTGAAACTAAATAAAAGGTTGTAAAAAGTAGCCTTTATGTATTCCAGCTATCTACGTACCAAATTTCATTCAAATGCCGTTTTAGTGTGAAGGAGTAACAAACAAACAAACACACACACACACACACGCACACACACACACACACACACACACACACGCACACAAACTTTCGCATTTATAATATTTACTTATATATAGTACTTGTCAATTTAATTAGCTGTACATGGCTGACAATTATATTTTTATTAGAAAGTTAACAGTGTGGATTTTACTTTATTATTTAAATTTATGTAATGGTTAAGTTACAGAAATACGTTACTTTAACTTCCCTTAAAAAAAAGCCTGGGTGCCGGTAGCCCAGTAACACACTGTAGATAGGCAATGCTAATATATTGATACTGTGGAGTCAAAGTTATCGATACTATCAAAAATTCGATATATCGTTGCAACCCTACCTGTCAAAGGACGCCGCGTGCGAAGGTAAAGCCATAAATCGCACGCGCATCCTTTGACAGAGGCGGCGCGTGTCAAAGCGGCGGCGCGATACAAACACCGGCCATTTGCCGCTCGGCACGGCTGCCAAATTAGGGGTTTTCCCCTCAAATTTAGGGGGTAAATAACTGGGATGGGGTATTTTTAAGGATTGTTGGGAAGTTTTGCTTTTTATATTTATTTTGTATTTCTTATATTTCACATTATTTCTTGATAAAAAAATAAAAATACAAAATTATTGGGCCTGGGGTAACCCGATCTAGCCAGTCAAATTTGATGACTCAGCATGACCCAGCAGGATCGTGAGGTAGACGACTATTGTTCCATACCTGCTGGCTCGTGCTGAGTCACCGACTTCGAGCTTTCAAGGGTTTTGCGGTCGGTTCCATTTTTTGTTATTTTTTTTGGAGTCGGTTTTACTTTCTTCTTAAAAAATATTTTTATACGTATTAACCTGTTGAACCTAATAAGATTTTGCATTACCTGCAGCAACGCATGCTAAAATGTGGTATAGTAGTTAGGTTATATTAACATATATATGTTTTATCCAATATAGCTTCCATCGAAAATAGCCTAGTGTGTATTTCTTTTCAGACTGTTCCATATGGGTATCAAATGAAAGGGCTCGAAAAATAGAATCTTCACACGAAAAAAAATCAAATCCAATGTCGCTGCCATCACAAAAGCAAATGTAATCGTCTGGACCATAGTTCAAAACGGAACCCGTATAGTTTCGCCATGTCTGTCTATCTGTCTGTCCGTCCGCGGCTTTGCTCAGGGACTATCAATGCTAGAAAGCTGTAATTTTGCACGGATATATAATGAAAACTATCCCGACAAAATGATACTTGTACAATGAAAATTTAAAAAAAAAAAAACATTTTGTGGGTACCTCCCATAGACGTAAAGTAGAGATTTTTTGTATGTAAGTAAGCCGGTGGGTGGAAAATTAAAAAAAAATCTGGATGGTAAGTATATCAAACTTACAATCCTGCCTGATGTCATTATACGACATGTTGCTGTGTGTGTAATCATTCACTTCATTCTTGTGGCACTACCTATACTAACATGTTTTAGGGGGATTTCCAATTAATTATAGCAATTTTAGGGGTTTTAACTTAAGTTTTAGGGATAAATATTTTTGAGAGTTGGTAACTCTGCGCTCGGCCCGCGCGCTGTTTGTGACGACGGGCGACGGGCGCGGGCCCGCGCACGACCCGCGCCCGCGCCCGCGTTCTGTGTGAAGGCGTCCATATACCGCCATGCAAATACGCCCGTCGCGGGCCCGCGCACGACCCGCGCCCGCTCTCTGTGTGTGTTGCCCTTTAGGGACAGAGAGACAGACAGTAAGACGTACAGACGAAGAACAAAGTGGTCCTAGAAGGATTCTATTTTTCCTTTGGAAGTGGGACCCTAAAAATGTCATGTCTCTTCTCTTTGCTCTACTCTCTGATTTGTGCAACTGGATGAAATAATCGGCTCATGTTTTTTTAAACGAATTTTTGTATTCGTTTCGGCTCAATCTTTTTGGTGAATGCAGAGCAATATTAATAAATATGTCTATTTCGCACGCTCTTTTTATTTAAATAAATAAACTGTATAAAAATATGTAAACCTAGGGTATTTTGAACATGAAACTACCGTGAGACTCACTCATGTTAAATAATATTACCCTAGGTTTGTTACCCTACGGATACGAATTAGCCCGAAACATGTCGAGCTAAACTCGATTTAAGACGTGAGTTATCCGTTACAATATAATTCAAACCTAGGGTAACTTTTCATGTGTCTTATTTAATCTATTTGATAAATGGAACTTTTTAAGCTGCGTACGTTTGTCCAAAGACTGTAAATATAAATAAATCTGTTAGATATTTTTTACCTCATCGCTGAGATTGTGATGGATGCTGGAGGGTAAAGAAAGACCCGGTAAGAGTGAGGGCCTCTTACCGTACATCATACGGTGAATATATTACGCCGCGCCGGTTTATCCGCCGACACCCGCGGCGCACCAATATTAATGCTGTTCTTGCTTTACTATACTTTATCTTTCTTATTATTAATTTTATGCTATGAGTTTGGATTCTAAGTATTCTAAATTCTAACTAAAACTTTATAAATTTCATATTTTTCGGAAATATTGACTTTTTTAATACAAACTTTCAAATACTTTACACATCCACGGCATGTAAATTTCTTTTACTGTTTTATTTATTTATTGACTATCGTATATCTGTCGTTTGAGCTAAACCACAGAATAAGTTATTACTTACTTACCTACTTGCAGGTATTATAACCTACAAGTGCTAAACACAAATGGTACCTTACCTATACAGTCACGTCTAAAATGATGATACATTAACAAATTTTTAGAAATACTTATAGATCTTACACGTCTTACATTAGTAACCTATAATACATATATCTTTGTCAACCATTTTGTTTACTGTAAATAAGCATAAATAATGTATGAGAAATTTAATTTAATTTTTTTAATGTTGAATTGTTTAAATTTGTTAAACCTTTATTGATTCCCAAAGCGAGTTTGTCTTTCGTGGTAAGTTATTTATGTTCATGGATTTAATAAATTGATGGCTCTCAGAAGTATTTATAATCGTGCAATGATGTTTCGAATAGTCTTGATTCACTTAATTGTTATTATCAGAAATCCAATAAGTTCCTTTGAAATCACCCTACCTACGAGAGTTGCCTTTTAAGTTCTGTCGTTTGGAAAAACTAAAGACAATTTACGATTTAAATAGTATTTATTGTTTTTCAGAGTAATCACCGTGTAATACACTTTTTCATTCGATCGAACCAGTTTTCGAAACATTTATTCCAGTCCGAAGTCGGGGTCTCCAAAATGGCCGTCTTGTATGCCTCAACCGCTTCTTCAGGCGTCCGGTAGGTACCGTTGACCACGAAGTCGTTGCTTGATTTTTGGAAAAGTGAAGATATCATTAGGGCTTAAGTCTGGGTTGTACGGCGGGTGTTAAAGATTTTCGACGTTTTGCTCTTTTAAAAACGCAATTGTCTGCCGGACGGTCTGCGAGCTCGCATTATCGTGGTGCAGTACAGTATACGACGTCTTGGGTTATTTTTTCGGAACTCGCCGATAACTTAGGTAAACGAACAGTGGTATACCAGTCAGCATTAACTCTTTTACGGTCGTCGAGCACGATGGTGGCAGCCAACGTGACTATTTTTCGCTACAAACGTGGCGACCATTTTTTTCGAAGTGCACCGTGATTACTTTGGTCGGTTTTGGCTCATCTTGGAACACCCAAACAGTCGACTGCTGTTTAGAATCCGGATCGTAGGCATATATCCAAGATTCGTCACCACTGATAATATCATAAACGTGTTTGTCTGCCGCAGGGTTTTGCGACACCAATCTAACGCGAGCCATTTTTGGGTCCTCACTAAGTAAATGTGGTATCCAGCGTGAGATCATTTTTTTACACCTAAGTGATCATACAAAATATTATGAACACTGGTCCCTGAAATGCTTACTACTATCTCACGACGCATGGCGATCTTCGACGATCAGTTGCCGTACAACATCAATGTTCTCCTGGGCTACGACTGTTTTTGGTCGGCCTTCAAGGTGCCTATCACTAAGACTAGAGCAAAGCGTAGAACTTCTAAATACCAGCGTTCCACAGTCCGGATGCATGGTGCTTTATTATTAAAAACCGTAGTCAGCTCTTTAAAGCACTGAAGACGCCGCGTTAAACACCTTTTGAATTAGTAAAAAATTATCGCACGTAGATTTTCCTTCGAAATTTCCATTTTCACAACTGACTTGTCAACTTTGAACCGACGCTGTACTAAAACGGTTCTGCCGATCTTGGGTCATTCTTTTGTTTTCGAATTCAAAATTCAAATATTTTTTAAATGGTACTAATTTTTTTTTTTAAATCACGGGAGGTTTGCAAACGACAGAACTTAAAAGGCAGTGCTCGTATTTAAATGTGTTAGTAAATGTATATTTGAAAAGTTCGTTTGAACAATGTCAAGATCCGCTGGACGTCTATCTAGCAAAGTGTTAATAGTACATTGTGTCTTAAGGGCGGTAAATAAGGAATTACGAACGAGAGTCTATTAGAAGCCCGAATTCGAAGACTGAGGGCTTTAATGAGTCGATGTTCGTAATTCTAGTACCGCCCATGCGACATACAATGTTTTTCATCACATTTGCAAGTAAAATTTTATATTTGTAAAAGAAAAAATATAGTTCTACCAAATATTGGCGATACCTTAGGCTGTGCTCTTGGCAGCGTCGCCCTCAACCTCCCTCGGCATGCGCCGCAACGTGCGTGTGCATGTGGTCCATGTAGTCCTGCAGCAGGAGCGCGCGCACGGGCACGGCGCAGCGCCATCAGTACGGGCAACGACTCATTTACCGACCTTGGGCTTCATGACATGAAAATGTGTACGCTCAACGACTCATTTACAGACCACGGGTTTCATGACAAGCACATTAAGGTCGAGGGTTTTATTTGGGGGGTTGCAACTAAGGTAGCCTGCATGTTACGACACTGTTTACGAGCAAGTGTGATGAAAAAAATAATTAATTGCATCAGAGATAGCACAAGGCGACGAAGGTCATTAAATTGGAGCAATTCCTCGGCTGTAAGGCGTCGGAGTGACATCCCCACATCGCTGGCGACCGGAATCGAGTAATCCGACAGAACCAACCAAACCAACCGAAAGTATTTAATCACCCCCAATTTCAAATGACTAATGGCCCTGAAACCTATTTTGCCGAAGCCAAGAATTTTGAATAGGGTTAATTAAGAAAAATTGCCGCGGATTCATGGCTCGTATTAATTTAATATTCATAATTGAGTTTTAGGCTGATAGAGCCCGATTTTTGGCACCTGACGATAAAAGGAGGGGTGTTATTGTGTCGCGATTACGAGCTAAGTAATTTATCATAGGCTTCTAAGAAAATTGCTTGGCAGCTCGCCATTCTTGTGGACCTCATAAAAATGGTGTCATAAAACGTATGATATTAACGATAGCGACATTCCTGGAATGCCTAAGCTTTTATATCGAACTGTATTTACATTCCTTTTGTAGACTGCACGAGGCGCCTCGTGAATAGAAAAGAATCGCTTTCGCTGTACCTATTTATTTATAAACGGGATAGTGAGGTCCCCTAAGAAGAGGGTATTCGGAGTGAGTAAAGTTTGTGAATATATCCCGGCCTCATATGCATAGTTTGTGAAAAATCTCTCGCTGAGGCGCGAACATAAAATCGCAGATCGGTCCCGCGCGGCGCGGCCCGAGTCCCGCCCGCTCAGCTTCACTCTACACGCGCCTCCCGCTATAACTTACCAACCGCGCTACATTTGTTACAAACGTTAGTTATAAATCTAACGCTGTAACCTATTTTTATACGTACAACCTGCAGAACCAATGAGAAGAGAAGAATGCCACGCGAGCTAAAAGCGCATAGTTATGGTCTAAGATCCGAACTTGAAAAGATCTGCACCAGTCTGATAATAGAATGAAATAGCCTGTCCAGGATTTATTAAGCAAAACCATTTCTTATATACTAAATTTATTATAAAACACATTTAATTCTATTATCAGACCGGTGCAGATTTTTGGATGGCAAACGAGCAAGTGGGTCTCCTGATGGTAAGAGATCACCACCGCCCATAAACATCTGCAACACCAGGGGTATTGCAGACGCGTTGCCAACCTAGAGGTCTAAGATGGGATACCTCACGTGCCAGTAATTTCACCGGCTGTCTCACTCTCCACGCCGAAACACAACAGTGCAAGCACTACTGCTTCACGGCAGGATTAGCGAGCAAGATGGTGGTAGCAATCCGGGGGGTGGATCTTTTCATGTTCGGATCTTCTACTATTACATTACACTATATGAATTCTACTGTATATACATAATTTTGTACCTGAGTATACTTTTTAGAGCTAAGTACTGAGAGAAAATCTCATGACAAAATTCTTCCCATTCAATCAGTGTTGCGCCATATCTCTCAACTCAATCCTCTAACAATGCGTAACGTAACATTAAACCAACGTACCACGTGGGTGGTTAGTGAGGGAAATCACATAGTGTCATTATGAGGCAATATGGTCGTTACGCCGTAGTAATAAAGCCTAGTGTTTGCACAGGCGGCCGCGCATGGGTTATTCACTTGCACTCCCACGCTGCGGTTCGTTTAGCGTACAATGGGTCGGTGCTGTGTAGCTCTATTTTAAGTCAATGACAATTTTAAAATAATTCTGTATCCCACCAATGTTATAAATTCGAAAGTGCGTGTGTGCTTGTGACTGTGTGTGCTTATTATTACTCTTTAGTATTTGTAACCGGAACCAAAATTCGCTTTGTGTACCACTTTTGGCCTACTCTATTTTATTTGACGTGGAATACCAACGCAGCAAGAAAAGTAAGCAAATGCACGGGTGGCAGTGGGAGGATTACTCCACGACACGTACTTCCGAATGCTGCAGGAAAGCCCACGAATGCAGTTGCGGCTTCGGTTCTAGTTTCGGTAGATTTCCCCCCCGAAAGTGCGTGTGTACCTATTATTACTCTTTCATGTCAAGGTTGCTGGCCGAATTTGCGCAAGTGAAATCCCAAAATCTTAATCATTAAGTATACATAGATGTTCTCATGCAACATAAATGAAGACCATAATGTAATTTTACGAACTCCCAAAGGGATTTAGAAATGTGATAATTTGAATTCAACTGCAACACCTAATCACCCAAATTCACCCGAGCGTAGTAAGCTGTGTGAAGTTAGCACCCGACATTTGAAAAACATTTTTTTTTATTTTATTCTTATAGATTTTGGTATGTAGTTGATTGTAATACAATTTTTTTCGTTTGTAGTAGCTCTAAAAAAAAATTACAGGACTTTGAAAAAAACTCATCCCCCCATTTCATCGACCCTCAAATTGAGTCATTGATTCTGAAAGAGAATCGTTTGTAGTTGATTGTAGTAGAAAACATTTCGTTTGTAGTAAAAAAAAAAATTTTTTTTCTCTCAAGTAAACTTTGCACCTATACTTGTAGCACCCGACTTTGGAAAATCTCATTGTTCTTTCATGATTCTCATAGATTTCGGTATGTAGTTGATTGTAGTAACAATGATTTCGTTTGTAGTAACTCTAAAAAAAAATTAGAGCACTTTGAAAAAAAAAAAATTCAAAAAATTTTTTTTTGTTTCTACACTATCATTCCGGTTTGTAGTTGATTGTAGTATCAATTTTTTCGTTTGCAGAAGCTCTAAAAAAGAATACGAGGAGTTTGAAGTGGCCCTAAAGTTTAGTAGTTTGATTCTTGAATCGAATCATTTGCATTATGCTATACTAGAAAATTTGGCATACAATCGTAATAATTCTAACACTATAAACAAAATTACCACTGCTACAAACTAAAAAAGGTCACAACAAAGGTAATAACCACTATTACAAACAAAATAAAGTTACTACAAACGCCGTTAGCACAGCTAAAAAAGTAATAAAGTTAATATGGTCTAAATTAGTGCTACTACAAACAAAATAAAGTAAGTACAAACGAAATGAACGTTTAGTACAAATGAAATAAAGACACTACAAACGTAATGATTGTCACTACAAACAAAATAACGTTATTACTTTTTAGTAACCTAATATCGTTTGTAGTCGTGTATTTATGTTACAATTATCTTTTTTTAGTTGGCAGTAACTAAATAAATTAAATACAAACTGATGAATGCTACTTCAAGGGAAATGAAGTTACTACAAACGTGAATAAACTACTACAAACGAAATGACTGCTAGTACAAACAAAATCAAGTTACTACAAACGCAAAGAAAGCTACTGCAAACGATATTTACTTACTACAAACGAAATTACTGCTACTACAAACAAAATCAAGTTACTACAAACGTAAATAACTACTACAAACGAAATTACGTTACTACAAACAAAATCAAGCTACTACAAACGTAAAGAAGCTACTACAAACGATATTACTGCTACTACAAACAAAAAAAGTTACTACAAACGTAAAGAAGCTACTACAAACGAATTAGTTACTACAAACGAAATTAAAGTTACTACAAACGAAATGACTGCTACAAACAAATTATGTTACTACTAACGTAAATTTGCACTACAAACGATAATTTAGTTACTACAAACGAAATTACTGCTGCTACAAACAAAAAAGGTACTACAAACGTAATAAAACTACTACAAACAATATAAAGTTACTACAAACGAAATTAGCTACTACAAAAAAATAAAGTTACTACAAACTAAATTAAGCTACTACAAACAAAATAAAGTATACAACAAAATGAAGTTACTACAAATAAATAAAGTACTACAAACGAAATTACTGCTACTACAAACAAAATCAAGTTACTACAAACGTAAATAAGCTACTACAAACGATATTTAGTTACTACAAACGAAATTACTGCTACTAAACAAAATCAAGTTACTACAAACGTAAATGAAGCTACTACAAACGATATTAGTTACTACAAACGAAATAACTGCTACTACAAACAAAATCAAGTTACTACAAACGTAAAGGAAGCTACTACAAACGATATTTAGTTACTACAAACGAAATTACTGCTACTACAAACAAAATCAAGTTACTACAAACGTAAATAAACTACTACAAACGAAATTACGTTACTACAAACGAAATTACTGCTACTACAAACGTAAAGTTACTACAAACGATTACTGCTACTACAAACAAAATCAAGTTACTACAAACGTAAAGAAAGCTACTACAAACGATATTTAGTTACTACAAACGAAATTACTGCTACTACAAACAAAATCAAGTTACTACAAACGTAAATAAAGCTACTACAAACGATATTAGTTACTACAAACGAAATTACTGCTACTACAAACAAAATCAAGTTACTACAAACGTAAATGAAGCTACTACAAACGATATTTAGTTACTACAAACGAAATTACTGCTACTACAAACGATATTTAGTTACTACAAACGAAATTACTGCTACTACAAACAAAATCAAGTTACTACAAACGTAAATGAAGCTACTAAAACGATATTAGTTACTACACGAAATTATGCTACTACAAACAAAATCAAGTACTACAAACAAAATAAAGCTACTACAAACGATATTTAGTACTACAAACGAATTTACTGCTACTACAAAAAAATCAAGTTACTACAAACGTAAATGAAGCTACTACAAACGATATTTAGTTACTACAAACGAAATTACTGCTACTACAAACAAAATCAAGTTACTACAAACGTAAATGAAGCTACTACAAACGATATTTAGTTACTACAAACGAAATTACTGCTACTACAAACAAAATCAAGTTACTACAAACGTAAATGAAGCTACTACAAACGATATTTAGTTACTACAAACGAAATTACTGCTACTACAAACAAAATCAAGTTACTACAAACGTAAATAAAGCTACTACAAACGTAAATAAAGCTACTACAAACGATATTTAGTTACTACAAACGAAATTACTGCTACTACAAACAAAATCAAGTTACTACAAACGTAAATGAAGCTACTACAAACGATATTTAGTTACTACAAACGAAATTACTGCTACTACAAACAAAATCAAGTTACTACAAACGTAAATGAAGCTACTACAAACGATATTTAGTTACTACAAACGAAATTACTGCTACTACTACAACAAAATCAAGTTACTACAAACGTAAATGAAGCTACTACAAACGATATTTAGTTACTACAAACGAAATTACTGCTACTACAAACAAAATCAAGTTACTACAAACGTAAATGAAGCTACTACAAACGATATTTAGTTACTACAAACGAAATTACTGCTACTACAAACAAAATCAAGTTACTACAAACGTAAATGAAGCTACTACAAACGATATTTAGTTACTACAAACGAAATTACTGCTACTACAAACAAAATCAAGTTACTACAAACGTAAATGAAGCTACTACAAACGATATTTAGTTACTACAAACGAAATTACTGCTACTACAAACGATATTTAGTTACTACAAACGAAATTACTGCTACTACAAACAAAATCAAGTTACTACAAACGTAAATGAAGCTACTACAAACGATATTTAGTTACTACAAACGAAATTACTGCTACTACAAACAAAATCAAGTTACTACAAACGTAAATAAAGCTACTACAAACGATATTTAGTTACTACAAACGAAATTACTGCTACTACAAACAAAATCAAGTTACTACAAACGTAAATGAAGCTACTACAAACGATATTTAGTTACTACAAACGAAATTACTGCTACTACAAACAAAATCAAGTTACTACAAACGTAAATGAAGCTACTACAAACGATATTTAGTTACTACAAACGAAATTACTGCTACTACAAACAAAATCAAGTTACTACAAACGTAAATAAAGCTACTACAAACGATATTTAGTTACTACAAACGAAATTACTGCTACTACAAACAAAATCAAGTTACTACAAACGTAAATGAAGCTACTACAAACGATATTTAGTTACTACAAACGAAATTACTGCTACTACAAACAAAATCAAGTTACTACAAACGTAAATGAAGCTACTACAAACGATATTTAGTTACTACAAACGAAATTACTGCTACTACAAACAAAATCAAGTTACTACAAACGTAAATGAAGCTACTACAAACGATATTTAGTTACTACAAACGAAATTACTGCTACTACAAACAAAATCAAGTTACTACAAACGTAAATGAAGCTACTACAAACGATATTTAGTTACTACAAACGAAATTACTGCTACTACAAACAAAATCAAGTTACTACAAACGTAAATGAAAGCTACTACAAACGATATTTAGTTACTACAAACGAAATTACTGCTACTACAAACAAAATCAAGTTACTACAAACGTAAATAAAGCTACTACAAACGATATTTAGTTACTACAAACGAAATTACTGCTACTACAAACAAAATCAAGTTACTACAAACGTAAATGAAGCTACTACAAACGATATTTAGTTACTACAAACGAAATTACTGCTACTACAAACAAAATCAAGTTACTACAAACGTAAATGAAGCTACTACAAACGATATTTAGTTACTACAAACGAAATTACTGCTACTACAAACAAAATCAAGTTACTACAAACGTAAATGAAGCTACTACAAACGATATTTAGTTACTACAAACGAAATTACTGCTACTACAAACAAAATCAAGTTACTACAAACGTAAATAAAGCTACTACAAACGATATTTAGTTACTACAAACGAAATTACTGCTACTACAAACGATATTTAGTTACTACAAACGAAATTACTGCTACTACAAACAAAATCAAGTTACTACAAACGTAAATGAAGCTACTACAAACGATATTTAGTTACTACAAACGAAATTACTGCTACTACAAACAAAATCAAGTTACTACAAACGTAAATAAAGCTACTACAAACGATATTTAGTTACTACAAACGAAATTACTGCTACTACAAACGATATTTAGTTACTACAAACGAAATTACTGCTACTACAAACAAAATCAAGTTACTACAAACGTAAATTAACTACTACAAACGAAATTAAGTTACTACAAACGAAATAAGCTACTACAAACGTAAAAGCTACTACAAACGATATAGTTACTACAAACGTAAATAAAGCTACTACAAACGATATTTAGTTACTACAAACGAAATTACTGCTACTACAAACAAAATCAAGTTACTACAAACGTAAATAAAGCTACTACAAACGATATTTAGTTACTACAAACGAAATTACTGCTACTACAAACAAATCAAGTTACTACAAACGTAAATGAAGCTACTACAAAAGATATTTAGTTACTACAAACGAAATTACTGCTACTACAAACAAAATCAAGTTACTACAAACGTAAATAAAGCTACTACAAACGATATTTAGTTACTACAAACGAAATTACTGCTACTACAAACAAAATCAAGTTACTACAAACGTAAATGAAGCTACTACAAACGATATTTAGTTACTACAAACGAAATTACTGCTACTACAAACAAAATCAAGTTACTACAAACGTAAATGAAGCTACTACAAACAAAATCAAGTTACTACAAACGTAAATAAAGCTACTACAAACGATATTTAGTTACTACAAACGAAATTACTGCTACTACAAACAAAATCAAGTTACTACAAACGTAAATGAAGCTACTACAAACGATATTTAGTTACTACAAACGAAATTACTGCTACTACAAACAAAATCAAGTTACTACAAACGTAAATAAGCTACTACAAACGATATTTAGTTACTACAAACGAAATTACTGCTACTACAAACAAAATCAAGTTACTACAAACGTAAATAAACTACTACAAACGATATTTAGTTACTACAAACGAAATTACTGCTACTACAAACAAAATCAAGTTACTACAAACGTAAATAAACTACTACAAACGATATTTAGTTACTACAAACGAAATTACTGCTACTACAAACAAAATCAAGTTACTACAAACGTAAATAAAGCTACTACAAACGATATTTAGTTACTACAAACGAAATTACTGCTACTACAAACAAAATCAAGTTACTACAAACGTAAAGAAAGCTACTACAAACGATATTTAGTTACTACAAACGAAATTACTGCTACTACAAACAAAATCAAGTTACTACAAACGTAAATAAAGCTACTACAAACGATATTTAGTTACTACAAACGAAATTACTGCTACTACTACAAACGATATTAAGTTACTACAAACGAAATTACTGCTACTACAAACAAAATCAAGTTACTACAAACGCAAAGAAAGCTACTACAAACGATATTTAGTTACTACAGACAAAATTACTGCTACTACAAACAAAATCAAGCTACTACAAACGTAAAAAAGCTACTGCAAACGAAATAAACCTACATAAACGAATTACCGCTACTACAAACGACATAGAGATACTACAAATGAAGCTACTTAGTTTCATAGCAGTTATTTTGTGTCGTGTTATTTATAAACGAAATGAAATGCGTTTAAACTAGGCATATCAATTTCTAGAATCTCAAAATATAATCGTAGTTCAGTTAGTTCTGTTGTTCTTGATAATGTTATAGATAAAGTATTCAAAGACTCTGTATGTCTTGTTTTTTAAAAGACGATCATAGAATTTGGTCATAGTTTTTTACCCATGTTAATTAGCTTCAAATTGTAACGAAAACTTAGTTGCGGAGTTTACTTCTAATTTTCTGATGTTTGATAGAGAAATTGTAAATGCTGCTCTACATAGAGTTGATAATTATGTTAAAAATTTAGAGGAAAATGCTACCGTACAACGGCCAACCGAGTGTCTTTTTCAGCCTGGACATTGGCAGAATCTTCGATAGTTTCGATGGTGCTATATTTTTTAGGGTTCCGGAGCCAAAATGGCAAAAACGGAAACCTTGTAGTTTCGCCATGTCTGTCTGTCTGTCTGTCCGTTCCTCCGCGGCTTTGCTCAGGGACATCAATGCTATAAAGCTGTAATTTTGCATATATATGTATGTAAACTATGCCGACAAAATGGCACCATAACTCACGTCTTAAATCGAGTTTAGCTCGACATGTTTCGATAGTTTTTAGTATTTGTTATTATAATGGCAACAGAAATACATCATCTGTGAAAATTTCAACTGTAAACACTGTAATCACAGTGCATGAGATCCAGCCTGGTGACAGACAGACAGACAATGGATTTTTAGCAATAGGGTCCTGGTTTTGCCCTTTGAGTACGGAACCCTGAAAAGTTGAATAATCTGTGTGTGTTTTTTGTTTTTGCCGGATTTCAGCCACAATATACAAATTAAATTGAATTGCCGTATTCTGTTTACTAGTTAGGTAAGAAATAATATAATTTAGAGTAAATTATGTTTTTACTAGCTTTTACCCGCGGCTTCGCACGCGTAAACTATTCGGTCTGGTAGTTGCAAATGAAATTTTCGGGATTTTACAAAATTACCCTGGAAATTTCCAAAATTTTTATCGTGGTCTTCATTGAGGTTGTGTTGTGAATAACTGTACAAAATTCAAGACTAAACCCAGTGCTGAAATTTCAAAAATTTTCCCTATCTAAATTCAAATTCAAATAATTTATTCGGTAAATAGGCCGCAATGGGCACATTTACACATCATTTTTTAAACTACCAGTGCTTTCGGAAAGACCATCATTGCCAAGAAGAATGCGCCGCAAGAAACTTGGCAGAAAATCATTATTTAAAAAAAAAAATTACAAATAAAATACTTTAAAACTACAGTGTACAACTAAAGAAAAAAATTACAAAATAATAATAATAATACAGAGATGTATGAGGTCCCTTAGTAACAAAACTATCCCGTTTGAATATCGGGAGAAAAAGTAGCGTACTTATGTGTTATTCCAGATGTCCGGCTACCTACATACCAAATTTCATGCCTCTAAGCTCAGCGGTTATTATTTCAAGATTTTATCCCTATCCCGTGGGAATATCGGGGTAAAAAATAGCCTATGTGTTATTCCAGAGGTCCAGCTACCTACATACCAAATTTCATAGCTCTAAGCCCAATGGTTGTTATTTCGAAATTATATCCCTAGGTATCCTGTGGGAATATCGGGTAAAAAGTCGCTTATGTGTAATTCCAGACGTTCAGCTACCTACATACTAAATTTCATGACTCTAAGCTTAGTGGTTAATATTTCGAGATTTTATCCCTATTCCGTGGGAATATCGGGGTAAAAAGTAGCCTATGTGATATTACAGAGCTCCAGCTACCTACATACTAAATTTATGGCTCTAAAGCCCAGCGTTATTTCAAGATTTTATCCCTATCCCGTGGGAATATCGGATCAAAAAGTCGCCTATGTGTTATTTCAGACGTCCAACTACCTACATACCAAATTTGATGACTCTAAGCCCAGCGGTTGGTTTTTCGAGATTTTATCCCTATCCCGTGGGAATATCGAGATAAAAAGTAGCCTATGTGTTATTCCAGAGGTCCAGCTACCTACATACTAAATTTCATGGCTCTAAGCCCAGCGGTTGTTATTTCAAGATTTTATCCCTATCCCGTGGGAATATCGGGATAAAAAGTGTGTATGTTTTAATCCAGGTTATAACCTAACTTTTCGCCAAATTTCATCCAAATCCGTAAAGCCGTTTCAGCGTGAAAAAGTAACAAACATACTGACTCACTCACTCACAAACTTTCACATTTATAATATTAGTAGGATTAATATATCCCTTATTTACGAGCTAACTTATTCAACAAAAGCAATGACCAACATGTAATCAATATTAAATAAAAACTATTAAGTATAGTTATTATTATTAAAGCTATAATAGTTATATTATTAGTTATCAAAGCTTGTAAAATGGTTTGTTTCTGCGCACAAATAAAAAAATAATTATTTGGGTATATATCTGATATATATCCGATTTACATAAACAATCCGAGTTTTGATTTTTATTATAAAAATCGGATTTTTTCGCACCCTGATATATAGATAGATGTATTTTAATCGTGTAAATCAACTAGGCGCAGCGCAGGTGTTCAATACGTATCGTTACATTAGCGAAATTCATGATTATCATGATGTACTTTTTGGGAAGTAAATTATAATTGGGAGCACCACACCACCAAGACGATTTAATTATTATTATCAATTACACGATTTTGTTGTATGAAGATGTTATCTTTTTTTTTTACTTGTATTTTCAAATCTTCTCTTCTTTTTGTTTAGATTTCTTTATATGGAATTTTTAATGATGATGTTCAAGAGCAAATGTACGAGTCACTACTAAATATATCGAAATGACCATAGGTGTCCCTACAATATTTGAGAGTTCCCTCGATTTCCTTAGGATCCAATCATCAGATCCTGATTTTGTGCCTATGGGATGGGACTAAATTAGAAATATTCCTATACAAAGAAAAAAAATCTTTTTCTCAAATCGGTTCATAAATGACGGAGTTCTGAGGTAACAGCCAAAAAAATACAACCGAATTGATAACCTCCTCCTTTTCCAAAAAAAGCTGTCATCCAAACTTCCAAACTATAATATTATAACTGCGAAAGTAACTCTGTCTGTCTGTCTGTCTGTTACGCTTTCACGCCTAAACCGCTGAACCGATTTTGATGAAATTTGGTGCAGAGATTGAATAGACCTTGGGAAAGAACGTAGGCTATCTTTTATCGCGAAAAAGAGGCTAGGGGATGAAAGTTTACAAGGTGGAAGTTCGTCGCCGTCGAAGATAAAACCATGAAACTTGGCATTTAGGCACTTAATAAGAAATAAATCGATATTTGTTTGAATTTTTTTGAAAATTCGACCAGTGTTGGGATGAAATAGGGGATGACAGTTTATATGGAAGGTCGTCATGACCGTAGATAAATCGATGAATCTTTATTAAACTTGCCATTTTGGCACGTGATAAGAAGTAACTGGATATTTGTTCGCGCGTTATTTAAAAATTTTCCTGTGAGGGGCTGAAATAGGGATGAAAGTTTATATGGAAGATCGTCATTGTCGAAGATAAATCGATGGTTCTTTATGAAACTTGGCATTCGGGCACTTATAAGAAATAAATAGATATTTTTTCAAGTGTTTTTGAAAATTTTACCTGCGAGGTGATGTTAGCAGAGGGGATGATGCAGTGTTAGCAGAGCCTTCTAAGCTCAAACAAAATGTACGCAATGGGGGGGTCATTAGATGGCTTATTGACATAGACAGTCAGACATGAAAAATTATAATTTTCAGATTTTTCTTATTTATTGTGCTATAAAAAGCCGTGGTGGCCTAGTGGTTTGCCCTGTCGCCTCTCAAGCAGAGGGTCGTGGGTTCAAACCCCGGCTCGCACCTCTGTTTTTCGAAATTCATGTGCGGCATTACATTTGAAATTTACCACGGGCTTTGCGGTGAAGGAAAACATCGTGAGGAAACCTGCATAAACCTGCGAAGCAATTCAATGGTGAGTGTGAAGTTCCCAATCCGCACTGGACCCGCGTGGGAACTATGGCCCAAGCTCTCTTGTTCTGAGAGGAGGCCTGTGCCCAGCAGTGGGACGTATATATAGGCTGGGATGGAAAGTAAAAATAATGAGTTGCTAACTTCGCATTACACTTTACACCTGTTAGGATCTCAACAGTTCTCGGTTGCTAGACAACAAATCCGTAAGAAAATGCATAGGTTTAAAATTATAGATATTTTTTATAGATATCTTACTACCTATCGTACTACGGACTACATAACGAAAAACACTGCTACGCGCTACGACTACGCCGTAGTAAATTTTGCATTAAAAAGACCAAAAAGTTAAAAATAATTTAAATCAGATAAGAAATTGTAATCTTTGCGTCTTATCACAGTCCCAATTATTATAAATAAAAGTGGTACATTTACAAGAAGTTTTAATTAAAGCCTATTTAAAAAAAAACCAAAGATATATATAATGGCTTGTCGTTATTGGTTCCTAGGACAGAGTCCGTACAAATCTGCCCATCCTCCTTTTTAACCCCCGACGCAAAAAGAGGGGTGTTATAAGTTTGACCGCTATGTGTATCTGTCTGTGGCACCGTAACTCTTGAACGGGTGGACCTATTTTAAATAATTTTAATGCATTTTTTATATATTTGAAATCAGTATTTTAGCGATGATTCTTAAACATGTTTCATCAAAATCGGCTCAGCCGTTTTTAAGATATTGAACTTTGAAGTGACAAAGTCGGGGTTTTCCAACTGTTTGTCGGTCAGGTTAGTCGTTACTACGTATTCGTAGTCTAGCAATCAAGAACGGCTGAGATGCTAAGATATAGGTGCAACGCGAAGTTAGCATCTAATTTGTATTTATCTAAGTTTCTCTAAGAAACTCTAAGTTTTCATTCATGTTGGTAGTGCTGCCGCCGAAAACTGCTAAAATGCCAACCAGAACTCTGCATAAAACCATATCATATCACAATATTCATATCACTATAGGATTATATCCCGAGAAATTGTAAAGTTCCCGTGGGACATGAATTTATATTATGATCTATTTTAATATTCTTAATTGTCAGTTAGAGACACATTGTAGTTTTCTATTATTGAAATAATTTTGAAAATCTGCCCTGAAATTGAAATCCATTTTTACTCTGCGGAAAGTTAGCAATTTTTTTTAATTAGTCTATATAAATCAGGGATAGTGTATTGGTAGAGTCACGTGCCAGTATGTCTTTCTCTGTCTAATCTTGAATTTCAAACCATAACTTTGTTATTTGTAAAGGTAGCTTAATATTTGTTTCTCTATTCGATAACAGGCATTGTAAAGTTTTAATTTATAATACATATAAAAAATAGTCAAATACTGTATTGGCAATGAGGGCTATGTTTTTTGTCTTTCTAAATGGCGCCAGCGTGGCGTGAGGTTTTTAAGTGTGACTTTACGTCTGTTATTACGGGCGTGAAAAAAAAGTTTAGATTAAAATCATATTTAATACACCTTAAAACCGTACCATAAAAATATCGAGCAACCACAGTGTTGCGTAGTCCCGTTTTGCTCGGTTCGGGGAAAAAAAGGGAGGACAAGTTTCCGAAAGATAAAACTGTCTCAAAACACAGACATTCATTGCCCCTTAACGCATAATTGCCATAATTAATTTCAGGTAATGCGAAATATTCACAAAATTATTCTAATTATATATAAACCCGCGTAGCTCACCCAAAAACTATGAGATTTGACATTTCGGAGACCTCACGCTACACTAGCGCCTCTAGCGGCGAATTCATACGCGTTTAGTAACATATTGAATGGCATCCAACCTACTTGCCTGGTGGCCGTTATATTTGCTGCCACTGATGTATTAAACTGTTTGCTGCCATAAAAAAACCTAACATCGAAGGCTAAGGCGGGAGCTACGCGCCGCTTCGTTCCCGCCTTCTATTCCGAACCGTCTTCCTTAATAACGCTTAATAAATACTTTCAACGAAAATTGGTTTCAACAAAATCGGATATACCGTTTTTGAGTGATTGCCGAAAAACTGCGGTTCTCAACAAAAGTACGTAAGTGCCGTGAAGATACGCTCTTTTTCTGGTAATAGATGTTACGACTGTAGTAAGTGTTTTAATAGTGTTATAACGCACATAATATTACTTGATTTTTTTCGTAATGGCTACGGAACCCTATCTTGGGCGTGTCCGACACGCTCTTGGCCGTTTTTTTTTATTTTTTGTCGGTAATCTTTCTTTTCTCAGATTTCAATGCAATTTGGTGAATTGGTAAAGTTGCTTATGCTTTGTCCTACAATTTTTTCCATTGAGTTATACAAAATGTCCATAAAAATTTAGTATAAAAAGAGGAACTCAAAATTAAAAAAAAGGACAACAAAATAATAAATGGCCCTAAAAGATATATGACAATAAATATATGTATAAAGCACATTGACATTATGAATTTCAATAATGCGGATAAATAACACCTATGATTAAGAAATGTATGAAAACAAATATTAGTATTAACAAAATTATTAATATTGGCGTTATGAATTAGAATGATCAGGAGTTTCCATCGTTACTATAATAAAATATATGAAAACCAATATTAGTGAACGATGTATTACCAACCGACAAACCACTCTGTCCACCTGGTCGGGTGGTAAGGTGTATGAATAGTTATATTATGAATTCCGATCATTATGAGTTTCGATCGTTAGTATTAAAAAAAATTAAAAACCCCCGACATAAAAAAACGCCGGCAAAAATAAAAATAGAAACGCCCGAAAAAAAACGCAGCTATAAAAGACAACTAAAAAGTAAAGAGTTATTTATGTGGCTGGTGCATAATGCCTAATTATGTATAGCCGCATACATAACTTTATCTACATGCATATCATAAGTTTTCTATAATATGTTCAGATATGGCCTGTATTTTTAAGTTAGTGTTACTGATAACTAGTTTGAAGTACCTACCAAAGCTTAAATAAAACAGATAATAAAAAACTAAAGTATTATTTATAATAATAATTATTATCTACATGCATGTCATAAGTTTTCTACAATATGTACAGATATGCATTGTTAAAAAAAGTATTACTGATACTTTAATGTAAACATTAAGATGCACCCGCAGATACCAGGTTTCTTAATAAAGGCCATTTGATAGTCGTTTCTGAACATATAATAGGGAAGTTATGATATGCATGTAGATAATAGTAGATTATTGTCGTGGCCTGGAAGTAGGCAATTGCTGGCTGAGTATGAGTATTAAACGGACGAGCTTGCGAGTCCGTTTAACTAATACGAAGCCAGCAATTGCCATTTTAGCCGAGACTAATATAAAGCTTTTCTCAAAAATGGTGAATAATTCTGAAATAGAATAAACTTTTTCTCAAAATATATTATAAAATTTAATTTTATTCCAATATTTTTCTTCCGCCTTTTCTCATTAAAAATAAACTGCAGGTGTATTTTTCCACCGAAAACACCACAAGCTATTTCAGACCCAATAGAAAAAGTCCGGAGTTCCAACAAAATATCTGATACCGGCCATTAGACTTGGCTGTATACGACTTGTGCCAACATTTCCATGGCCTTTTTAACTTTAAAAAAAAATGTGACTGATTGCAGGCGCGCTAATTCATTATTGTCGAGCTAGCGCGCCTGCAATCTTTTTAACTTTTTAATTTTTCGCTGACCATAATCTATGCACTTCACCTTCTGATATGTAAAGAATAATGTCAACTTTTACGGACATTTTTGAGAAAAAACAATTATGCACTACCTAGCTGTTGCCCGAGACTTCATCTGCAAATAATTCGTTTATCCCTATCCAGCGGGGACTATGCTGATTTCCCGCCAAATTAGCCTAAGTTAATTTAGTATAAGTAAGTATCTAGTAATATTTTTTTATCTAAGCGTCGTCGGTGTCGGGGGACCGCTAAGGTTAACACGAAACTAAAGTACATATGTTGTATTTCTTTTACCCCACCGCTGAGGATAACAAGATCAGTAAGGCACCTTCGCCATTGACTCGAAGATAAACAAGTACTCTGCCACTGAGGTGGTGTTTTTGTTTCTGTTCTGAGGAGTACACAGCCCTGTTTATGAAATGAAATTATATCTACGAACCGTAAAATTAATATACTTAATAAACATAATTTTGCTTTCTTCTGGCATGAACAAAGAAATATATTTAACATTAAAAAAATCCTTAGGGTAGTTTTTGAGTTTTTCAGTCTCAAATACATTCTCGTTAATTTGCGCCGCACACTGCAGGCATGTTGATTTAGCGCACGCGCAGCAAGCAAATTTTCTGTCACTTTAATTTATTATAGAAAATACGATACAGCGTTCTAAAAAACCGGCTAAGTGCCAGTCGGACTCGCGCACGAAGGGTTCCGTATCATCTATACAACATTTATTAGACATATCAGGAAACACGTTTTTTGTATGGGAGCCCCCCTTAAATATTTATTTTATTCTGTTTTTAGTATTTGTTGTTATACAGTGGTGGCCACGTAATTAAGAACGATTTGAAGTTCCAGATTATTTTTAACTAAATCATGTCATGTGTAGTCGTGGGTCCTTCTTAGAAGTAACTAGTTACGTTATGAAATAGCCACATGAATAGAGCAAACGGGATTTAGAATAAAGAATAAAATTACTGTCATTTTTACTCAAATTTTGTTTTTATTCTCTTTAGTAACAAATTCAAATAGTAATGAAGCTGGACAAATAATTAAGAACGATTTATTGAACGGTTCGAAAGTTTTTTTATTTGAAACTTAGATTAACTAAATCACACTAACGTGAAGTTTGTACAGAAAAAAAAAAGCAATGTTATACATTTTAACTAAAATTAATAGTTAGTAGCATGTCCACGGCTTTTTATTACTGCCTTACACCGGCGAGGCATTGAATCTATCAATTTTTGACATTTCGCAAGAGAGATAGAGTTCCATTCTTCTAAGAATACGTCATACAGTTCTCTTAAATTGCCACACTGTCGATTTGAAACTTTTTTCTTGACTTCGCACCAAAGATGCTCTATTGCTCTAAGATCGGGGCTGTTGGCTGGCCAATCTAAGACAGAAACTGATTGCGATGTGAGGAATTCCTTAACTGTACGTGCAGTATGCTTGGGACCATTGTCGTGCTGGAATGTCCAAATAACCGGAAGCACGCCTTCAGCATATGGTAACATTGTTTCTTCCAGTATGTTTTTGTATTGAAATTGATCCATGTTTCCTTCTATCAGCCTAACAGGTCCAACACCATGTCCAGAAAAACATCCCCAAATTTTTACATTTCCCCCGCCATGCTTTAAAGTTACTTTTGTGTACTTTGGGTCGGATGCTTTATTTGGAGGCCGTTTTACATATCGTTTGCCATCAGAACATACCCTATTTATTTTTGTCTCGTCAGAAAAAAGAACGTTTTTCCACTGTCTGACTGTCCAGTTTTCATATCTTCTTGCAAATGCAAGCCGGGCTTGCCTATGACACCGTTTCAACATAGGCACCTTCCTTGCTATCCTTCCGTGCAACTTTTCTTCCACCATACGCATTCGAATACTGCGTGCCGAGATTGCTGAAGGGTTGTTTTCGCCAAAATATTCTTTTCTCAACTCATTAGACCCTTTAAAAGAATTTTTCACCTCAGCACCTCAAACAGGCAGGTTTTGCTATGAGAAATCAGTGAGCAAAATCGCATTTTGCTCACTCCGTGAGACAAAGTAACTTTTTAATTATTTTTTTTAAATGCTGGGTACAATGTTGGGTCTACTCACTAAATTCCAAATATTTGAACTTTACTTTGATCTGTCATTTCACTTCAACACGAAAAAAGCGAGAGATAGGATCAAATGTGTTGATTACAATCTTAAATTAAATTTTTGGTATTAAAAATATAAATTATATGACAACGAAATATTTCCAAAATGTAAATTTTGCCGATCTTTCAATAAAGTATGCAACCTCGTTGCACGAAAGCCGCTTCTCTTGTTTTTTTTTATAAAAGAATTCCGTATACTGCCTCTACAGTTGGAATAAATATTTGTTAAATTGTATGAATTTTTAACAAATCTATTTAATGTTTATGTAATATAAATCTTAGTAAAATTCATATTTAAAGGTTTAATAGCATTTATAATAAATTATCCGTTAATTGTCCAACCTTTTTAATTACCCCAAGATGACGCTATTTGCAGTATTAAAAAAAAAGTGTGACATTAGTACAAGATCAAATTATAATGCATGTAATGAGTATGAGATTTGTATTTTATACCTACTGGACACTTTGTTATGGTTTGTATTTGTTATGGTTTTAAATGTGATTATTATGTTTGTTTCTTAATAATCGGATTCTATTTAAAAAAAATGTGTTTGTTTTGTAAACAGGTTAGGTATATGTAGTTTTATTCTTATGTTACATTTAAATTATGTTCTCGCTGCTGAGGTGAAAATTTGTATGTGTCACACGAGAGCAAAGTTTTTTTGCATCTCGTATATAATTATGAATCCCTTGCTGTTCTCAGGATTCTAACCTAGAATCACTCGCTGACGCTCGTGATTCAATTATAGAATCCTTCGCTTACTCGGGATTCAAAATCAACACTCACAACAAAAAACAACTTTGCTCTCTTGTTGCACAAATAACTATTGTTTTGCCAAACGAACGATATTTCGATCATCTCGACGAGATGACTTTCTTTGTCTAGGTAGACGCGGAACATTTGAAGTAGTTCGATACGTAGCAAAATGCTTTATGGCGTGGAAAACCATAGTTTTTGAACATTGCAGATGATCGGCTATGTGTTTATACGACCAATTCTTGTCGCGAAGTTTTAGTATTACTTTTCTTGTAGATTTATCACAACTTTTATTTTTCCCCGTTGTTTTTATATGAAGCAATCGCCTTTAAGACTTTTACGGCACTAAATGGCGCCAAAATTATTCAAATAATAACCTAAAACCACAAAGCGGCGGTCCGTTCTCTATTTAAATTTGAATAAAAAATAAACTATTCAGCGTTCTTAATTATATGACCAGCCAGTAAGTAGTAATACTAGGTTTAGATGTAATATATAAAGTTTATCTATTTATTTTTTAGCCAATTATATGTATAAATGAATTTACCGCTAGTAAGGAAAAGTTTAACGATACCGAGAGAAGTACAAAAATATACATACAGTTAGTAACACTTGTCAGTTTGAAAAAATCTTCTCTATAAAAAATCGTTCTTAATTATATGACCACAACTGTATTTAGCGGCCATAGTTATACATAATATGTAAAAATTTCAACTGTCTGACTATCACGGTTCATGAGATCAGCCTGGTGACGGACGGACGAACAGCGAAGTCTTAGTAATACAGTTTCCGTTTTTACTCTTTGGCTACGGAACCCTAAAAAGCTTTTTTTGAAGTAGGTGGAGTTCTTCGTACGCAAATATCTCACTGTTCCCGTGTAACTTCTACGAGTATAGTAAAACTTTTGTCAACGACGGCGTCATCAAAATTAGTGAAATCATGCCCTTTTACTTCATCTTACACTTATTCAATTTGTTGTTTATTTTATACATTAACAGCCTTTATTTTTCTTGATGATCTAGATTGAGCCATATTAGTCTCAACCTAGAAGCAATATTAATTACCTTAACAACGCATTTATTTTACTGAAGTGACGTCTATTAAGGGCAACACACACAGAAAGCGTGCGCGGGTCGGGTCGTGTCCGCCGCGTGAGCCGCGCGGTTCGTTGTATTCACACAGAGAGCGGGTCGGACCCGCGACGGGCCCGCAGCGGCTATCAATGTTGCCAGTTTAGTGACTTAGTCCCTAAAGTGACGACTTTTGCTTAAATCTTAGCGACCGCAAAAAAGTTTTGACGAATAAAATGGTTTATCTGGCGACTTTTGGAGTACAAATTAAAACAGTTCTAGAACCAATAATAGATACGATATTTTTGTCAACTCGACACAGAATTATACAGTGCCGTGAGATATATGTGGAAAACGACAAACGCACTTGCGCACCAAGGTCAAACTTCATTTACTAACTTAATTAAATCCAATTATGCGATGGATGAAATTTTTAAAAGTGGCTGATTTTTTTTTATCGACAGGAATAAGCTTATACTAGTCAATGGAAAAAAATATCAGATTTTTCTGTTGTACCAATTAATTAAAAAAATAAAATACTTAGATTTTATTCTCGCCAAAATGAACTAGTTACTGCGCATGAATACGGTGTTTAGGGTTCCGTAGCCAAAATGGCAAAAACGGAACCCTTATAGTTTAGCCATGTCGGTCTGTCTGTCTGTCCGTCCGCGGCTTTGCTCAGGGACTATCAATGCTAGAAAGCTGTAATTTCGCACGGATATATATGAAAACTATCCCGACAAAATGGTACAATGGAAAATTAAAAAAAAAATAGTTTTTGGTACCACTCATAGACGTAAAGTAGGGTTTTTTTTTTCTCATCCAACCCTATAGTGTGGGGTCTTTTAAAATAAAACCATTAGGGGGTTACTGAGACGATTTTCGATTCACTGATTTGTTTGCGAAATATTCAACTTTAAAGTACAAATTTTCATTAAAATCGAGTTTTAGGGGTTTTTAACTTAAGCTTTAGGGATAAACTTTTTTGAGAGTTGGTAACTCTGCGCTCGGCCCGCGCTCTGTTTGTGACGACGGGCGACGGGCGCGGGCCCGCGCACGACCCGTCCCGCGCCCGACCCGCGCCCGCGTTCTGTGTGAAGGCGTCCATATACCGTCATGCAAATACGCCCGTCGCGGGCACGCGCACGACCCGCGCCCGCTCTCTGTGTGTGTTGCCCTTTAGACACTATTGACAAAAATAATTGACTGACGAGACGCCTGTAGGACTCTACGGGATTATAACCATTTTACTGACAATACGTCTATTAGATCCATCAATAGTGATGGATACTAACTCTAGAAATAAGCCTGTCTACTAACAAAATGAGTCACAGTTACTTGAAATAAAGATTATTATTATTATTATTATTATCACTCATTACTGATCTTACGTCTCGCAGACACCTAACAGCTCTAACTCGGCTCGGCACCTACAGTCGTCGTGGCGGCTGATGTTGTTTTAACGGGTAGAGGAGGTAGCCCTATGAAGGTACTGAGAGAGACAGAACGATGGGACGCGAAACAGAAAAATGGCAACGGTACTAGGATTTGGCGGTGTCTGGCAGACGTAATGTCAGTGGCAGAGGGTTAAATATCCTGTTATACACAAAGGACCAAAGCTCAGCTAGGCACAATCGGCGCTGAGTAAACTATTCAAAAATTATTGCCGAGTCTTGTCTAAAAAAGCAAAAGAGATCAGCTAGGCTGATTGAACCTTACAATTTTCAAGACAATTTAATCTACTTATTCAATTCAATTTTTAGAAATAAAACCAGCCAAGAGCGTTTCGGATACGCCCAAAATAGAGTTCCGTAGCCATTACGAAAAAAATAAGTAATATTTTTCTAAGGATTTCGTATTTTATACAGAATCTTCCAAGTTTAGGTATATTAAATATATTGACCCGGATAACTCACGTCTTAAATCGAGTTTAGCTCGATATGTTTCGGGCTAATCCGTAGCCCTTCGTCTTCGGAGCAACGCCTGCGCGTGTTGCAGCAGCCGCTGAGTTGCGTTGCTCCGAAGACGAAGGGCTACGGATTAGCCCGAAACATGTCGAGCTAAACTCGATTTAAGACGTGAGTTACCCGGGTCAATATATTTAATATGAGTGGGTCTCACGGTAGTTTAGGTAGTTGACAATAAATAAATAAATAAATAAATTTTATACCTTAGGCTGCTCCTTACTCTTAAACTACTAATACTTCTCAAGCAAACTTAGCCGTTATTGTTGTTTCCCTTGAAAGTTTGATATACTTACTACAATTCTGAATTTTTTCAAAATTTTCCACCAGCCGGTTTAGATTTTAGAGGGGGGCCGGGGAAGTCGTTTTTAATGAAAAATCGTTTTGCAACCCCCTAATGATTTTAAAAGACCTATCCAACGATACCCCACACTACAACGTTGGATGAGAAAAAAAATCAACCCCACTTTACGTCTACGGGAGGTACACAAAAAAAAATTGTTTTTGTGCTATTTTGTCGGCATAGTTTACATACATATATATGCAATATTACAACTTTCTAGCATTGATGTCCCTGAGCAAAGCCGCGGAGGAACGGACAGACAGACAGACAGACATGGCGAAACTACAAGGTTTCCGTTTTTGCCATTTTGGCTCCGGAACCCTAAAAAATATAGCACCATCGAAACTATCGAAGATTCTGCCAATGTCCAGGCTGAAAAAGACACTCGGTTGGCCGTTGTACGGTAGCATTTTCCTCTAAATTTTTAACATAATTATCAACTCTATGTAGAGCAGCATTTACAATTTCTCTATCAAACATCAGAAAATTAGAAGTAAACTCCGCAACTAAGTTTTCGTTACAATTTGAAGCTAATTAACATGGGTAAAAAACTATGACCAAATTCTATGATCGTCTTTTAAAAAACAAGACATACAGAGTCTTTGAATACTTTATCTATAACATTATCAAGAACAACAGAACTAACTGAACTACGATTATATTTTGAGATTCTAGAAATTGATATGCCTAGTTTAAACGCATTTCATTTCGTTTATAAATAACACGACACAAAATAACTGCTATGAAACTAAGTAGCTTCATTTGTAGTATCTCTATGTCGTTTGTAGTAGCGGAAATTCGTTTATGTAGGTTTATTTCGTTTGCAGTAGCTTTTTTACGTTTGTAGTAGCTTGATTTTGTTTGTAGTAGCAGTAATTTCGTTTGTAGTAACTAAGTATCGTTTGTAGTAGCTTCATTTACGTTTGTAGTAACTTGATTTTGTTTGTAGTAGCAGTAATTTCGTTTGTAGTAACGAAATATCGTTTGTAGTAGCTTTCTTTACGTTTGTAGTAACTTGATTTAGTTTGTAGTAGCAGTCATTTCGTTTGTAGTAACGTAATTTCGTTTGTCGTAGTTTATTTACGTTTGTAGTAACTTAATTTTGTTTGTAGTATCAGTAATTTCGTTTGTAGTAACTACATATCGTTTGTAGTAGCATTCATTACGTTTGTAGTAGCTTGATTTTGTTTGTAGTAACGTAATTTCGTTAGTAGTAGTTTATTTACGTTTGTAGTAACTTGATTTTGTTTGTAGTAGCAGTAATTTCGTTTGTAGTAACTAAATATCGTTTGTAGTAGCAGTAATTTCGTTTGTAGTAACTAAATATCGTTTGTAGTAGCAGTAATTTCGTTTGTAGTAACTAAATATCGTTTGTAGTAGCTTTCTTTACGTTTGTAGTAACTTGATTTTGTTTGTAGTAGCAGTAATTTCGTTTGTAGTAACTAAATATCGTTTGTAGTAGCTTTCTTTACGTTTGTAGTAACTTGATTTTGTTTGTAGTAGCAGTAATTTCGTTTGTAGTAACTTAATTTCGTTTGTAGTAGTTAATTTACGTTTGTAGTAACTTGATTTTGTTTGTAGTAGCAGTAATTTCGTTTGTAGTAACTAAATATCGTTTGTAGTAGCATTAATTACGTTTGTAGTAGCTTGATTTTGTTTGTAGTAACGTAATTTCGTTAGTAGTAGTTTATTTACGTTTGTAGTAACTTGATTTTGTTTGTAGTAGCAGTAATTTCGTTTGTAGTAACTAAATATCGTTTGTAGTAGCAGTAATTTCGTTTGTAGTAACTAAATATCGTTTGTAGTAGCTTTATTTACGTTTGTAGTAACTTGATTTTGTTTGTAGTAGCAGTAATTTCGTTTGTAGTAACTAAATATCGTTTGTAGTAGCTTCATTTACGTTTGTAGTAACTTGATTTTGTTTGTAGTAGCAGTAATTTCGTTTGTAGTAACTAAATATCGTTTGTAGTAGCAGTAATTTCGTTTGTAGTAACTAAATATCGTTTGTAGTAGCTTCATTTACGTTTGTAGTAACTTGATTTTGTTTTTAGTAGCAGTAATTTCGTTTGTAGTAACTAAATATCGTTTGTAGTAGCTTCATTTACGTTTGTAGTAACTTGATTTTGTTTGTAGTAGCAGTAATTTCGTTTGTAGTAACGAAATATCGTTTGTAGTAGCTTTATTTACGTTTGTAGTAACTTTCTTTACGTTTGTAGTAACTTTATTTTGTTTGTAGTAACTTGATTTTGTTTGTAGTAGCAATAATTTCGTTTGTAGTAACTAAATATCGTTTGTAGTAGCTTCATTTACGTTTGTAGTAACTTGATTTTGTTTGTAGTAGCAGTAATTTCGTTTGTAGTAACTAAATATCGTTTGTAGTAGCAGTAATTTCGTTTGTAGTAACTAAATATCGTTTGTAGTAGCTTTATTTACGTTTGTAGTAACTTGATTTTGTTTGTAGTAGCAGTAATTTCGTTTGTAGTAACTAAATATCGTTTGTAGTAGCTTCATTTACGTTTGTAGTAACTTGATTTTGTTTGTAGTAGCAGTAATTTCGTTTGTAGTAACTAAATATCGTTTGTAGTAGCTTTCTTTACGTTTGTAGTAGCTTCATTTTGTCTGTAGTAGCAGAAATTTCGTTTGTAGTAGCTTTCTTTACGTTTATAGTAACTTGATTTTGTTTGTAGTAGCAGTAATTTCGTTTGTAGTAACTAAATATCGTTTGTAGTAGCTTTTTTTACGTTTGTAGTAGCTTGATTTTGTCTGTACTAGCAGTCATTTCGTTTGTAGTAACTAAATATCGTTTGTAGTTGCTTTCTTTACGTTAGTAGTAACTTAATTTAGTTTGTACTGGCAGTCATTTCGTTTGTAGTAACGTAATTTCGTTTGTAGTAACTAGATATCGTTTGTAGTAGCTTTCTTTACGTTTGTAGTAACTTTATTTTGTTTGTAGTAGCAGTAATATCGTTTGTAGTAGCTTTCTTTACGTTTGTAGTAGCTTGATTTTGTTTGTAGTAACGTAATTTCGTTTGTAGTAGTTTATTTACGTTTGTAGTAACTTGATTTTGTTTGTAGTAGCAGTAATTTCGTTTGTAGTAACTAAATATCGTTTGTAGTAGCTATCTTTACGTTTGTAGTAGCTTGATTTTGTCTGTAGTAGCATTAATTTCGTTTGTAGTAACTAAATATCGTTTGTAGTAGCTTTCTTTACGTTTGTAGTAACTTGATTTTGTTTGTAGTAGCAGTCATTTCGTTTGTAGTAACGTAATTTCGTTTGTAGTATTTTATTTGCGTTTGTAGTAACTTGATTTTGTTTGTCGTAGCAGAAATTTCGTTTGTAGTAACTAAATATCGTTTGTAGTAGCTTGATTTACGTTTGTAGTAATTTGATTTTGTTTGTAGTAGCAGTAATTTCGTTTGTAGTTACTAAATATCGTTTGTAGTAGCTTTCTTTACGTTTGTAGTAGCTTGATTTTATTTGTTATAACGTAATTTCTTTTGTAGTAGTTTATTTACGTTTGTAGTAGCTTGATTTTATTTGTTATAACGTAATTTCTTTTGTAGTAGTTTATTTACGTTTGTAGTAACTTGATTTTGTCTGTAGTAGCAGTAATTTCGTTTGTTGTAGCTTTCTTAACGTTTGTAGTAGCTTGATTTTGTTTGTAGTAACGTAATTATGTTTGTAGTAGTTTATTGACGTTTGTAGTAACTTGATTTTGTTTGTAGTAGCAGTAATTTCGTTTGTAGTAACTAGATATCGTTTGTAGTAGCTTTCTTTACGTTTGTTGTAACGTAATTTCTTTTGTAGTAGTTTATTTATGTTTGTAGTAACTTGATTATGTTTGTAGTAGCAGTAATTTCGTTTGTAGTAACGAAATATCGTTTGCAGTAGCTTCCTTTACGTTTGTAGTAGCTTCAATTTGTTTGTAGTAGCAGTTATTTCGTTTGTAGTAACGTCAAACTTGATTATGTTTGTAGTAGCAGTAATTTCGTTTGTAGTAACGAAATATCGTTTGCAGTAGCTTCGTTTACGTTTGTAGTAGCTTCAATTTGTTTGTAGTAGCAGTCATTTCGTTTGTAGTAACCTAATTTCGTATTTTTTTTATGTTTGTAGTAGCAGTCATTTCATTTGTAGTAGCGTAATTTGTTTGTAGTAGTATATTTACGTTTGTGGTAACTTGATTTTGTTTGTACTAGCAGTCATTTCGTTTGTAGTAGTTTATTCACGTTTGTAGTAACTTCATTTCCCAGTAACATAAATACACGACTACAAACGATATTAGGTTACTAAAAAGTAATAACGTTATTTTGTTTGTAGTGACAATCATTACGTTTGTAGTGTCTTTATTTCATTTGTACTAAACGTTCATTTCGTTTGTACTTACTTTATTTTGTTTGTAGTAGCACTAATTTAGACCATATTAACTTTATTACTTTTTTAGCTGTGCTAACGGCGTTTGTAGTAACTTTATTTTGTTTGTAATAGTGGTTATTACCTTTGTTGTGACCTTTTTTAGTTTGTAGCAGTGGTAATTTTGTTTATAGTGTTAGAATTATTACGATTGTATGCCAAATTTTCTAGTATAGCATAATGCAAATGATTCGATTCAAGAATCAAACTACTAAACTTTAGGGCCACTTCAAACTCCTCGTATTCTTTTTTAGAGCTTCTGCAAACGAAAAAATTGATACTACAATCAACTACAAACCGGAATGATAGTGTAGAAACAAAAAAAAAATTTTTTTGAATTTTTTTTTTTTCAAAGTGCTCTAATTTTTTTTTAGAGTTACTACAAACGAAATCATTGTTACTACAATCAACTACATACCGAAATCTATGAGAATCATGAAAGAACAATGAGATTTTCCAAAGTCGGGTGCTACAAGTATAGGTGCAAAGTTTACTTGAGAGAAAAAAAATTTTTTTTTTTTACTACAAACGAAATGTTTTCTACTACAATCAACTACAAACGATTCTCTTTCAGAATCAATGACTCAATTTGAGGGTCGATGAAATGGGGGGATGAGTTTTTTTCAAAGTCCTGTAATTTTTTTTAGAGCTACTACAAACGAAAAAAATTGTATTACAATCAACTACATACCAAAATCTATAAGAATAAAATAAAAAAAAAATGTTTTTCAAATGTCGGGTGCTAACTTCACACAGCCAAATAAGACGACGTATTGATCGTAGATAACTTAGATTCATCCCCATATCCATGGACTACGAGATTTGTTTTTTGCCACCAAATTGCCCTATACAACTCAAACACGTGCTGTTCTCAAAAATTACGTCTCTGCCTTTTGTTATATAAATATGTAGTTTCTATGTGACGTATTTGTGTATGATGTAGGGTGGCCATTATTGCTAGTTTGATTTGGGACAGACCAAAATAGGGGTAAACACTCTTTCGCTGATATTCATGTTGACTTTATACATCTCCAATTAACAATAAATTTATTTATGTCAAAAAATAAAAGAATCACAAATAGGTAGTACTAATCCACAACAAGTTTCGTCAGGTATCTCTAATTAATTTGTTTTTGACTGGTTGTAATGATGGTCCTTCCAAAAGTGCTGGTATAAAAAGTGACATATTTAAAAGTGCCCTTTGCGGCTTCTCACAGAAAAATGCGACTGGACAAACATCCTTTGTTTACATAAAAGCACAAGATGGGGTAGTGGAGCTTTGTGCAATATTCTTCCAGGTTACTACACTATTAGGTTACCAGCGGTGCTTGCGCTGGTGTAGGCATTTAAGTGTGAAGAGAAATGCAAACAGTGCACATGCACGGGTGCTCGTGATCGCATTTTCCATCTCTTTCTACCCCTGTTCGAATTGACGGAAAACATGTGAGATTGTGATTTAGAGTGTTAGGCAATATAGCCTCTGGTGATGGT
The DNA here is from genome assembly GCF_025370935.1 of Choristoneura fumiferana. NCBI lineage: Eukaryota > Metazoa > Arthropoda > Insecta > Lepidoptera > Tortricidae > Choristoneura > Choristoneura fumiferana. The sequence continues at coordinate 5,362,813 of NC_133475.1, read as the reverse complement.
GCTCACTTACTCGTTTCCACCCCTAACTAAACTATGACACGAGCAATTGGTGGTGACCAATATACATCCCCTCGCGTAACCATAGGCCGCACAGACGATAGTTAAACCAAATTGAATTAAACGGCGCTCCAAAATACAGTAATAACCGTTGACCCTATGCACCCTGAAATTTTTGCCTCACCAATTGCGCAATAAAACGTATAATTTGATGTCATAGTGGAACAGTCCCGCGGAACGGCGTCGTTTGGTTGCCGCGGCGCCGGCTGCGGCAGATGGCTCGAGACGGTCCCTTTTCAATTGCCCATCTCAGCCGTATTCCTAGTTTTTGGGGCCCGTAGAACGTACCGTCTTCGCAGATAAAGGCGGAAATTAAGATTTGCTTTTTAGAGAGATACGAGGCAGTTGATGACAATAAATCACATTCCAACAGAAGCTATGTTGTCTACTGCGCGGGCGCTCGTGATCACATTCACTATTTCTTTCTATACCCTCACACATATACATTCAGGAATGGTGAGAGCGCTTATGATTCCGAGTGCGTTCGACAATATGGCCCCTGTATCCGCCGTCTTTGTAACATCACAACGCGAAGAAAAGCTCTTTGTCGGCAAATAGGTATGTAACTGCTGACATACACCATACGCCCTCATGATCTTTGCATTTCTTCAACGGAACCCGCAAAAATCCCAAGCTAAGTGCACTTTGCAGTCTTTTTTTTCCCCAAGCGAAGTGATTGTGATCGCAACCATTGTAACTCGGATTGTATTCAGGGACTGGCGTGATATTCTGAAAGGGCGTATGTTGGTATGGGAGACGAGAAGTTGCGCCTTTCTAATTTGGAGCAGCTGCATTGTCGAGAAATTTAAAAAATCCACTTTTCTTAGGCAAATTGCGATTTCCTATTTGCGATATTTCTGGGGTAAAGTGTGGGAACAGGAATGGTGGAATGGCTTTGTTCGCGCACAATGCCGGATAAACCAGGTTTGGAACAGTTTTTAGCTAGAAACAGTAATCCGGCTTAATTGTTTTTTGATGGTTTATTTATGTTCGTTTTCGAATGCCATTTTGAGGTGTAATAATAATTGTAAACATCTTGCTTTGTGGTCGTTGTAAACTTGAAATATGACTGACTGGTTTTGTGATTTTTTTCCTTTGGATTATGTATTTTTGCAAAAGTCCATTAAAATTGAATTTCATACTTGAGAAGACTACCGTCAGTTCGAGATATGTTTAATCTCAATTTTGTCTAAGCTTGTATTGCAAAGAGTATTTCTTTATTGACATTAACCCCTGTGTTAAGTTTTTGCTATCTTATGTGTCAGAAATCTATGACGCCGTCTTTGTATTTTATTAAATTTGTAAAAGACAGTGTCATTCAATGTCCATCTGTAAAATAACAGAAACTGAACAGGGAGCGGTGAACCACATGTTTAATTATCATGTACAATGTTTTTTACTTGCTTGTGATAAAAACACCCAAAACAGTGAACAAGCATCATCAGACACTACAATATACTGATTTACGCATATCACCAATGTAACATTTATACGTGTCTTACTATAAAACCCCCATCAAAAAGGGTTGTTGTTTTAAAATAACGCCCGTACTCCTATCACGTACGAACGATAACGCGTTTCTGCATATGGGACCTCTCAATGGACTCCATTTGAGCCTTCACGAGATTTACTCCTAAACGGCACGTACATGCCCAATTGGATTGGGACTTTTCTATACCAACCCACCGCGTTCGCTTATAAGAATTTGTTTTAAAAAGCGCGGCGTTACTATAGATATTTCATTTTTGTAGTTTTTGTCGTACTGGCTGGAAGATGATTTGACTAACGATTTTAAATATGGCAACGTGAGTTTAAATAATTATCTATTATGACAAGATTATATTTAATACTGTCAGAGTTAATGCTTTATTAGTGGATAAAAAAGGTGAATATTTATGTGCCTATAGAATAGGTTTGTATGTCATGGCGAATATGGTTTTTTCGTTGTGTAATTGAATAATTTTATGTTAACTACTTATTTAAACATCAAAGGTTTTTACGATATTTCAAATAGCTGTATTTATATGAGAATTTTATGTGAAATATTTTTTTTAGCTTTTTCATTTTGACTTGGTGTTGGACATTTCAAAATTCTCGATGCAAATAATCGTTAAATTATGGAATGACGACATATGTTCTCGTCTGAATTAGCGACATTTTGTTTATTACCGAATCCCGAACATTGGCCCGCCATGTCTTTTAAAATTTAAGGAGCCTGTTTTAAATTATCGAGCAATGAAATTAAAATTTACGATGTACTCGTACACTATAAGACTCTCAAGTGTATTTCAAGTTACCGTACGTCGTCCTCGATTGTAGCATTAACGACTGAAGACTTAGACCGAACTGGCGGCTATACTGCCTTTTTAATTCATCATCGACGTCTCCACTGTTCAATAAAAGCCTCCACACTTAGAACGCCACAATGAAGGACAACTCGCCACTTGCATCCACCGCTTGCCCAACTCTCACCAAACTCACCGTGTGAGTGCCTGGCGTTTAAACCAATAAGTACTCTTAGTGAAAATATTTATGTTCTAATTATCAGTAATTCAGTGGATAAATGCATACCCAATTATAATACATACTCGTACCGTCTTCATTCTCAATGTTTCGGCCTTATTGCAACTTGTAACGACAGAGATCACGAGTGAACCGATTAGTCGCTCGTTTTTAGTTACGTTTCTGGAGACTCATTGCAAGGAGATAATAAAGCTTTTGTGCTTTATTTTATGTTTTAAGTGTGAACACGCAGCTATACTCAGACCCGAGTATTATTCCAGGCGCTTATAGTTTTCACGGTACCATAACGCCCTCTAAAAATTCGCATAGACGATGACAATGACATTCCAAAACGGCCCCATAACCTTCACCCTTAATTTAATTTAAAGCGTCTAGTGACTAGACTCTAGTCCCTGCAGTCTTATTCTAGTCACGCATGCCATTTACCTAATACTCGTCTAGTGAGGGTAGTTTTAATCTGAGCGGAATGGGCGTTATAGTCCATAAAGACGGCTGAGCTGAATTATGGACCAATAAACAAGGACCATTTGAATGTGTCGCCACGAAAGATGCTACCCTTTTTCGGCACCCGTAGACGCAATGATTTTTCCTGTAACTGCTCGAATTTTATGGGTATTTGTCGCGATTTAATGTCTCATGTATGTTGTCTACGGATGGTAATTGAGAGCAAGTTTGTGCAAATTTGGCGAAACTTTTTTTAACAAGTCGCTGTACTCTGTAATACTAGTGTAAGCTTAGAATCGAATTTTATAGCTGAAATCCTTGGCCTTACCGATACTTCATCCTTCGCGTGAGTTCCAATGTCAAACAGGCATGAAAGCCAAAATTTACTTAAAATACTTAATTTAGTAAAACACGTATTTGTATATGTAGACAGCTGGACGTCTGTAATGTAATGATACATAGGCTATTTTTATTTTAATTAACCGCTAAGTCTGGAGACTTGATATTTACCGTGGCTGCTTTTTATCCAACGTATGTACATAATCAATGTGATTTTTGAGAATGAGAATTTTGTGTAATTAGCTAATGATTAACGCGAGGCGAAGCCATAAATACTTGTATGAATTATAATTACCTACGTTCTAAAGATTGTTATTTCGCTGTCAATTATATTATTTTTGTCTTTAGTTGTACCAGTGGTGTGGGCGAACTTGTATCGTGAGCTAGTCTAGCAGCTGTTTCTACATCTGCCCTTATGCCGCTCGTTTGCTCTACGAGTATGTGATGTTTTATTTTTTATGTCAAGATAATATTGGCTAAAAGTTCAATGACATGTTGTCAATCGTATGTGAATGTGATCTCATGTTAGTGGCGCTTTTAGTAAAATAATTCATAATTTAAGCCTACATGCGTCTCACTGCTGGGCACAGGCCTCCTCTCAGAATGAGAGGGCTTGAGCCCAGTGCAGATTAGGAACTTCACACACACCATTGAGTTGCTTCGCCGGTTTGTGTAGGTTTCCTCACGATGTTTTCCTTCACCGCAATGACCGTGGTAATTTTTACTGGCTTTCTTGTTCGTACAAAAATTTAAATTGCATATAAAATATGTTATATTCAGATGTTCACCAGATTACGTGAAGTGATTGCTCTACCCATTAAATCGGAGTATTATTTACGTGTCTACGTTTTTAGGGTTCCGTACCCATACGTTGCCAACGGGACCCTGTTACTAAGGCTCCGCTATCTATCTATCCGTCCATTTGTCACAGGGCTGTATCTTTTGAATCTTAAACACGGACACTTGAAATTTTTACAGAGCTACCAAAATAATAACCGAGAATCGTCCTGATTAAATTAGCTTCAGGTCCGTTCGTTTGAGAGTTGCGATTTCACAGACAGCACAATGCTCTTTATAAACTTACTAGCCGTTACCCGCGACTCCGTCCGCGCAGAAATCGTAACTAGTAATCGGAACTATGCAATTTTCCGGGATGAAAACTATTCTATGTCCTTCTCCGGGCCCTAAATTATCTGTACACCGAATTTCAGCTGAATCTGTTCAGTGGTTTAGACGTGATGAAGTAACAAGCAAACAAACAAACAGACTTACAAACTTTCGCATTTATAATATTAGTGAGATAATACCCTCTTCTTAATGGCGGAGATTGAAAAAAATTAAATCGAAATGAGATAAAGTTAAGGTCCCTAAACAAAAAAAGTATTTCGTTGGGAGTTTTTTGCTCGACAAAATCCCAATTGTACGAGCCCGACTCACACTTGGCCGTTTTTTAATTGGTCTGGATGGTCCGCCATTTTTCTCCATGTGTCATTCTCCCCTTGGTTTTATGGCATTAACCCCCTAGAATATGGAGATACATAGCCGCTTCGTACTTTTCACCTTGCGTGCTTCCCTCTCAAGAAACTAGAGGGCGCTGTAAATCTTTTTTGTTATTGTTTTCAATTATTCTAGTCTAGACTATGAACAGTGAGTCTATGGATAGGGGAGAATTTCATTAGGTGCGTGTTTTATTGTGTTGGCTTGTACCTATACTTTTTTGGGTAGTATGTTAACCTTCCCCAGTCTGGAGGAGAGTCTTTATTACCCGCTGAAGTAATCGTAAATTGTTTTATTGCGAGTTTACGTTTTAATAAACCGAATCTAAGGTAAGCTGTATTGTATTACATTAATATAACGCGTCAAAAGAGCCATACTATATAGTTTCTGCTTGACGTAATGGTTTCTTCAAGCAGAGAGCCAAGGATTCTGAATTTTTAGCAATTTATATGCGGCAGTGATTTCCATGTTGCGTCTGAGTTTCTAAAAGTCCGTGTTTATTTCTTGTCTACACCGTAAAGAAGTGTTTGAAAAATGTCAGCTCTCAGGTACAAGAATTTAGAGTAGGCGTTGATGAATCAGTCAATCATTCAATACATCTTTTTGTATTATGATTACACTACTGCAAACTGTCGACAAACTGAAGTATATTGACAAGTTTACACGCTAGTTCATCGCATTTAACGTTCTTTACTGACTCTACCGCACTCTCCCACATGCCACCAAAATTAACCCAATTCAGTACCATTTTTCGGCCACGTCCTGTTAAACAGTATTGAGGAATCGTGAGCTGGCCGGGCGGTCGGCCACTGAGTGTTTGCGTAAATGTTTACTGAACGCATACCGCAAGCGATCCGGCGCTAAAAGGATCACAAAGGATCCAAGCTCACGTGGCCCCGATTATGCAACCTTATCGAATTCACGCCTGTTTTTCTTTCATTTCGCCGGGCTAAGGGCAAGTGGTGGGAATACTAAGCGTAGCGATCATAACGGGCGGGTATATGGGAGTCGATAAAAAATGCGGATTCAACTGAGCCCAGAGGATCGGTACGTGTTAGTGGACAAGCCGATGGGAAGGCTATAATAATAATAATGTCATTTAATTCAGATTATTATCCATAGTTTGTTAATTACAAAGCCTTATTATTATGTTAGTACTTAAGTTAAATTAATTAAATCTTCCTTAAAAAACAATTCAATACTAGCTAATTAAGAATTGGTCGCTACATGCAAGCGATTCCAATGGTAGAAGAACTATATGGTGGCTATATTGGATGCAGAATCGATAGCAGTCGGTTTTAGATTTAGATTATAACCGGCTTAATGATACATCAGTTACGAGTATAATGACAAAAAATGGCAGTTTGCCTAAGCTCTCCTTGTAATAAACACTTACAACATGAATTTCAATCGTGTTATTTTATGTTCCTTGAACTCAAAAGCTGGCTGCTTGGTTACCTAATTGTTATTTTGACTTCTAAACATTAAGGGTAGAACTTTGTTTTTGTTTTTATTTCATTTCTTAAAAGCACCTATTCCGCAGTTTATTCATTTGACAAAACAAACAATATCTCACCCACCGTCCCTTTACCATTATTCTTCAGGCAAACGCCATTCATAAACACGGATTGAAGTAAACGAGCATGTGGGTCTCCTGATGGTAAGAGATCACCACCGCCCATAAACATCTGCAACACCAGGGGTATTGCAGATGCGTTGCCAACCTAGAGGCATACCTCAAGCATAGATGGGATACGTCAAGTGCCGGTAATTGCACCGGCTTCTTGCTCTCCACGTCGAAACACAACAATGCAAGCACTGCTGCTTCACGGCAGGATTAGCGAGCAAGATAGTGGTAGCAATCCGGGCGGACCTTGCACAAGGTCCTACCACCTCCAATACTTACCTGGCTTTACTTTGCACCGTCTTATGCATGTTAAGTATGAAAATGGATGGAAGAAAATTGACAAATTCGAGCACCTCTGTATATTTGTCTATATTCAAAGCTTGGGGTAGCTCCACTTCGTACTCGACACGCGTTTTAGCTATTTGGACACTCAAGGTGTTTTAAGGCTATCAATTCGTGTCATTTAACATGATTATGAGACTCCCCTCCGTCTTGAGTCTTAAATGAAGGTCTGGGAATTTATAAATTCAGTGTTTTTTCTAATGTTAAGTTACTCTTTGGCATTGTTTGGGTTGTTTCGTACGGTACTAAGTAGTGATTTATGAATGTCGTCTCTTCTAGATCTTCTACTAATCTTCCGTTTTATAACCTTTTTATAACAGCATATAGGTATGTATGTTTATGTTTGTATTTTTAGCCCGTGTATTATAGTCAAAATACCACAAACGGGACTTATCACGCCATTATTATTCAAGTACTATTTACCTCGACGTTTCGGCAACGTTACAGTTGCCGTGGTCACGAGTATAAATTGTGTATTGTGTTTGTGTATTGTTGTTATAAATAAATGTTTTTTTTTTTCTTTCTTTTTGTCCTTTCACCGGAGTGAAGTATCGCTTTACAAAAATGTTTTTAGAATTTCCATGTATCTCTCCAGACAAATAATTTTGCTTCAGCTTCAAATCTCTTTTGATGATGGAAAACATCGCGCGAGAACCCAAAGAATACTGGATCCGTGTGCGAATTATTTCCCGAAAGTCCTCTCAATTTGAAATGAGACCAGGAGGGCATCTATGAAATTCGAAAATCGAAGTTCGTATCGTACCGTCCCTCTCACTCTCGTAATAATAAATAACATTAGCGTCAGCGGGACGGCAACATACGAATTTCGAATTTTACACTTCGTAGTATGGGGCCAGGGAGGCTACTACGAAATTCGAAATTCAAAGTTCGTATTGCACCATCCTTCTCATTCCGTATTAAATAGGTCCTCACTGAAAATCAGCGCCACGGCTTGCCGTGGCATTATGCTGAGTGGGGACCTGTTTAGCGTCATGTATGTTTTTATTTGTTGTATGTTTGTTCCTATGTTTGTTTTTTATGGCGTTAAATAAATGTATTTTCTTTCTTTCCTCTTTCTTTCAAATAAATAATATAAGCTTCAGCGGGGCGGCAAGACACGAAGTTAGAATTTTGCACTTCGCGGTACAGGGTCTGTGCCCGGGAATAGAACGTTTATAGACCACTGATGATGAACAACTTAAAATGAAAACGAAATTATTACAACCATCGCCCCCAATTGTTCCAACCCACGGCCAACTCCTTCCAAATTGTCCTTATTTCCCCATACAAAGTACAAAGCCATAATGCATGTTGGTTCGCGTGTCCCGCCATCCATCTCGCAGCTTCCTGCTTCGCGCACGCTATGCGATCAATCCGCAGTTTTCATGGCCCCATAACGATGCACCATAAACTGACGGTCGTAAACATCCCCCTGTATATTTGTTTATATTTACAGACCGTATATTTAATTGACGCAAGTTAAACTGGATATTGATTTGGGAGTAAGGGGGGTTTTAGTAAAGTTTTCACTGTACGAAGTGATTAAAGTTATCAGTTGGTGAGCTGTGTCTGGGCGTGTTTTAAGTTTAACTAAGGTGTAGCGTGTATTATTATAACGATAGTGTTGCCTAGTAAGCTATAATTAGATAATTATTTGGGATCTAATATGGACTGCGATTAGATCGAAGTTTCAATTGTATCGACTGACATAGTTTTCATTTGTCATAAATCGTTAATAAACTGCAACAACCTACTATTTTTGTTCGTTGTATTCTTATTTATTGTTTGTATTGTGTCTTGTGGTTTATTTTATATTGAGTTTCTTTCTTTAGTGAGCATTCACTATTTTTGACTTTTAAATTTGCTCTTTGTCGATCCCTTACTAAATACTCCTCTCATCCACTCGAGGTTGACTGGTAGAGATCCCGTAAAAGGACACCTTTGTACATGTATGTCAATTGTGGTTGCTTTATTTATTTTTGCGCAATGAAGGGTACATACGATAGATACTCACATCGCGTCCGTCATCTCTTCCTGCTTTCAGTCAGAGACTATGGACTCGTTGAACTAGAAGCATAGTGCACCAAAGCGAAAAAAAAAATCTGGACAATACAATAACTCTATTGCACACTAACACAATATAATATTATTACTAGCTTTTGCCCGCGGCTCCGCCCGCGTGGTATTCGGTTATCGCGCGCTGTTCCCTCGGGAACTGTGCATTTTTCCGGGATAAAAAGTAGCCTATGGCACTCTCGGGCCCATAAACTATCTCAATGCCAAAAATCACGTCGATCCGTCGCTTCGTTACGGCGTATAAGACGGACAAACACACAAACATACAAACACACTTTCGCATTTATAATATTAGTATGGATTGGTTTTTGTTGCATTTAAAAATATAGTCTTAAGTCTTAATGCACAGCATTCAGGCTTAACGGCGACGCGGGCGCAGCGAGCCGCGTCGTTTGTACATGCATATTTACACCTTCGCGATCCCTCTAAATTAACAACCGCATTCTGCATAATCTGCATGCATGTTGACCACAATGTCTTGTTCGCTCGTTACGAAGACTGTCTAACATGCAAGGTGCATTTAGATATTATGCAATTTTATTACAAAGTTTTATAAAGCTTTAATCGTAGGTTTCTTGCGGTATTTGAATAAGAGTGTGCCAGTGCTTAGAGTCAGTCAATCAATCAATTTATTTATTGTGAAGAATTAAGGTACCTTACATAGGTACAGTACACTTTTTAGCACGGCGTTTTATACAAATTTTACAAATACTTTTTGTTAAGGTATCTTAATTTAATCTCTTTTTTCCAGAAAATTGATTTTTTTTTAGGTTTTTTTTTTATTTTTTTTATTTTTTATTCCACTGGATGGCAAACGAGCAGAATTACTAGAATTACTCAGAATCGTTTCTGCATTCGAATCTCATACAAGAAAAAATAAGTATGTAATATCCCAAATTTTCCATTCAGTTTCGTTACATTTTAGTATGATTTTTTATTTTATTTCTATGAACGTAACGAACCTGAGAAATAATTTTCTGTTTAAAAATTTGGGACGCTTGAAAGGTGCATATTTTCTGCAAGTGACCCAAATAGGTAGGTATAATGTATTTTTGTATAATGTTTTTAACTTTCGTGATTTTCACTCATAGCTAAAATACCACATACAGGACTTATCACGCAAAACACACGAGAAATATTTACCTCGACGTTTCAACCACATTACACACCGACCAAGGTCACTGTAATGTAATGTGGTCGAAACGTCGAGGTAAATATTACTTGTGTCTTTCGCGTGATAAGTCCTGCTTGTGGTATTTTAGCTATGAGCATATTTTTGATTTAATTTCACAGACAAAAGTCAAGTGGCCTTTATTTTCTCTTGACTAGTATCTATACTTACTAATATTATAAATGCGAAAGTGTGTGTGTTTGTATGTTTGTCCGTCTTTCACTTCGAAACGGAGCGACGTATCGACGTGATTTTTGTCATAGAGATAGTTTATGGGCAGAGAGTGACATAGGAGCATTTCTATCTGCAATACAATACAATACAATACAATAACTCTTTATTGCACACCAACACATAGCAAGCAGTCCAGAAAACACAGGTATATTCACAGAGACCCCTTAACTGTACCCCGTACACCGTACCGTGTGCGTGGACCGTTGTACCCTGAGTTTATCTCCGATTTCATCCCAGCTGGAATTCCGAGCTGGAAAAACAGGGTCTCCAGATGTGTCCCCAATATAGTATGGATATGTCCGTTTTGTTACGAAATTTTCTTTGTTATTTTCGTAACAAACTAAACTCAGGGTAAGTACAACGATAGATAGAAATGCCCATAGGCTACTTTTTATCCCGAAAAATGCACAGTTCCCGCGGGAACAGCGCGCGATGACCGAATTCCACGCGGTGAAGCCGCGGGCAAAAGCTCTCTCTTCTTAGTCGTTCACTCTTGACAGAGTGGTCGTGGTCATGCCTCGGTCGATCGATTCCTGTGCCACTGCAGTCGAACAATATTTTTTCACACCTCTTCTTCAGAAAAGTAACTTTTCTTCCCTGACGAGAGGGAGCAAAGTGCAACTATTCTGTTCAAGGCTTTTCTAAGTGTTTTATTGCAAATGCCATTTTTCGTAAGTTGATAATTGTAAAGCCACGCCATTTTCTATGCTGGTTGTTCTTTAATAATATTTAGTTTTTTTTTAAGTTTCTTAATGCTCGGTGTGAAAAGTTGTATGAGCCACTCGGGAGCAAAATTATTTTCATCTTGGGCGTTAACACTTGAATCCCTCATTACGCTCAGGATTCTACTTTAGAATCCTTCGCTACATTCTGGATTCAATGTACGCCCTCGCCGGAAATACACCATTTTGCTCCCTTGTGACACAAATAACTATTTTTACCCAGGAAACCCAATTGTGTAAATACATCAGTTGCACTGTTCCATGGACGTTTTAATTTTAACCAAAATAACACATCTTACCAAAACAGCGTAACCATCTACCATCTGTGAAACATACCTAAATTAATTTGTTTATTTTTTGTATTTAACTTGCAAGTTTTTGCCACTTAGCGTGCTACCGTTTCGGAAATCGGATTGCATTGTTCCAGCGAATCGGTCCGTGTTATCACATACATTATGCGGCTAATTTATGATAACGTTTAATTACTATATTTACTCATAATTACTTTGTGAAGTTTTTAATGCAGTTACAGATTAAGATTAAATGCGATTCGCTTTTTATACACGCGCCGGTTCGTTGTGCTGGCACCAGCCGATATTAATAGGTATGTTAACATAATGCCTGTGATAAGATTGCAGAAAAGTTTTAACATATTGTTTAAAATCTGTTCATTCAGATGTACAAAAACGTATGCGTGTATTATCCATTATCTTTTATGAAGAACTCCGGGTTTGGCTATGTTGTAACCTTTATTTACATTATATAAAGCAAGTATTTTATTTTGGTAAGGCTCAAAAGTGTTTTAACCGTCGTATCTTGTCCGTTACGAAAATGATTTAAAACCGCCCACCACTAAGTGTTTAGAATGATTACTTTATTAGTTCATGGACATATTCGTTGATCTTCATATCGTACTTAATATATTACGGGATTATATAATTAATTAATCGATCAGAAGGTGTATAATATCCAGACGAATCTACCTATGTAGTTCTAAACTAAAAATGACTTAACAATGCTTGAACTATGCGCACTAGATAACGGATTATTGCTACGTGCAACGGAACATTATACACTTCAATAATTGAATAAATATATACATCAATAGATCCTTCCACCACACCTCTATACCTCATTAAAAGCCATACATGCCTGTCAATACCGAAAACCAACCGTTTTCAAATAAGCGAAATGAAAACAAGCTCTGAAATTATTACGCGAAATAAAATGCAAGGGAAGAATCAAATGCTTCCTCTGTGCACTCGAAAATTTATTATGGCAAACCGAGCGAAAAACTTGAAAATAAATTGGGTGCCTCCAATAATAGAGTAACTAGGCGGCACTTATTCCTTATTCAGATGGAAGTTAACGTTCAAGACGATCCTTTCCTATATTGTTCGCGGCCCGTTCGTCTCAGTTTTTGCGAGTTATTGTCAGAATAGTTCTGTTATTGTACGGATCGAGGGTAGTTTCCGCGGGGTGTTCTGCTCGTAAATTTTAATAAATTGCTATGTGATTGCCTTCATTGAAGTGGTATCTTTTAAGTGCTATTCTAATGCTTGAATGGCTCTTCTGCGAACGTTTCGGAGAAGCGTTCTTTGTGAATTTGGACTCCACTTTCTTTACATTTTGTTCAGAACATAGTCGGATGTGGGTTTAACCATGTTTAACTTTATCTTCTTCCGCGTCTCAAAAGTTTATATTTGGTTTCATTTAAACTGTTTTGGAGTTCATTTTGACACATTAGACCAATTAAAGTTTTATTTTTTCATGTCATCCCGAAGCTAAGCTTAAAACCTCCATTCAAAAAAATATCTAATTTTGAACTAGATATGCTAGCGACAAATATGTAAATGCAAATAGCATTTGCATATTTGCAAATAGCACTTGCATATTTGTCGAAATAAATTAAGGTATAGGTAATATTTAACAAATGTCGTCTGTATTATGTTTGTGTTTTGAAACACACTTGACTAACCGTGGCCTAAACTTGTTTTTGTTCAGTTTGTTTTCTCTTCCGATCTAACGTTCACTCGTAAACCGAGTGGGCGGGGTAATGAGTTTTCGGAGAAATGCCGCAAATCGTGTACTGAATAGATGTTTTATCCTAATTTTCTTAAGCTTAAGAGTCGCCAGTACGCTCGCCGCTGATCGCATTTTCATTTTCATACAAAAGTAGTTTCGTTCTAATTTACAAACAACACGCTGAAACAAAATAAAACTTTGCGACTATAATGGGAATAACTATTTTGATGCTTATATTTACTTTTCGTTCATATTCAATGTAACAAAATAAAACCACATTAATTTAAAGTTTTGTATGAGAAATGGAAATTCATTATTGTTTTTTCCCGTTACTATTTATTTTAACCAAACCTAATTATAAGTCGCAATGGCTGCTCCCATTATAGTTGCAAAGTTGCATTTTGATCTGTAGCACTGCTGTTTATAAATTAGAACGAAACTACGTATGTATGGGGACGCGAGCGTACTGGGGACTCTTAAGACCAGGTTTTTCGGACGTGGAAAAAATATTCAAGAGGGATTTCAATCTCCCGTTTAACGTTGATAGAAATTTCGCAATAAATATGAAGAAGTAACTGTTACATATTGTTTTAAATGTCAATTATTGAGCGAGCGAGCGAGAAGTACGAACGAAACGTCTCCGTTTCAGCTACGGCAAAAATGCTTTCGAGGATGTGTCTATTTATGACGGTATATTTATTATTCTGAGTTACAGCAATACCAATTAGAAAATTAAACCTAAATTGACGACTTTATTGCTCGGTCATGTTTATTAAAAGCACTTGGGCAAGAATGTTGTGTAAAAGCTGGGGTGGTTGGGACGTCGCCCCAGAAGTACCTAATTGAACCTCTCGAGGGCAGTTAGAGATTGTAAGGACTCTTAACGACCTTCATTACTTGTCAGTTTTATTATCATTTTACATCTAGTATTAAATTATACCGGGGCGTTACTCCGCGAAATGGCGACAAACTAAAATTTAACGAAATTGCTTCAGACTTCGTAATTTAATATGTTGACATTGTTAACGATTTAGTAAGTTGAATAGATTACCTACATTAATGTTGGCTGACTGTTTTAGGCTTTGGCTTTTCCTGTTTATAAACTTTTTATTAGAAACGACGGTCACCTTACATGAAATTGAGTTTACATTTCGCTGTGTATGTACATACGCTTATACTGTCGATGTATGTAGATGATATTTGTTTGTCGCTTAACTGAATGTTTCTTTCCTGTTAAAGTAGGACTGATGGTGGAAAATTTTGATACTCTTGCGACTACTATGCAGTCAGATTTTATGAAGGTACGATAGCTTTGCTCTTCTTGTGTGACACAAGAAAGGCAAAGAACTTGCTCACCTGATTTTATCTGTTAGATTCACTATGAAAATGTTGACATATTTATAGATATACGAACACGTCAAAAGATACCACAATATAAAATGTCAAGTAATTCAGCCTTTATTAATAAAACTACAGTTATTTATTAAAGCCTAAACCAATTCAATTTAGCAAAAATTATACATAACATTCGGTTGGCCATCGTAAGGTAGCCTCGTTGTAAAGTAAAAACAGATACAAACAGAAACTAAGATTCTAGATTAAAAAAGAATAACAGTATACATAGTACTTACGGCCCAAACGCTCGTCGCTGCACTC
>NC_133475.1:5338341-5346186 GCF_025370935.1 Choristoneura fumiferana | reverse complement strand
TTGCCGATTCACGGTTTTTCATTTCGAGAACTCTTCAGCCCAACGACCACTCATTTTCGTTGTAAAATAAATCAGGAAAATCAGGGTTAGTTGTTGATTCCGAAAACCTCTACAGGTTTTTCGTCGGAGTTTTTGAATTAAAAGTTAAACAGGTAACTAACGTACATATTTTTATTGCATCAGTTATACCATCATCACCATCATCATCATATCAGCCGTAGGACGTCCACTATTGGACATAGGCCTCCCCACAGACCTCCAGGCTGGTTGGCAACGCTGCGCTTGCCGATCCGCCACCTCACTCGAGAACTTTTCGGCCCCAACGGGCCACTTCCGCTCTCCGTGCTATATGACCCGATCATTGCCACTTCAACGAGTAATTAGCTTATGTCGTGACCTTGTTCTTCTACGTATCTCCTCATTCCTATTTGATCCCGTTAAGAAACCCAACATAGCTGCCATAGCTCAACTGAGCAACTCTACTCATTCTAAGGCCTGAAAAAAGCACACACGTCTCGGATCCATATGTCATCACTGGCAACACACATCAGTCGCATCAGTTATAGTACTTACGATACTTTGAGCGGCACACAAGTACCAAGCCCGATCAGCTTTCCATTATGGAAGGTCATTTTGACATTCCCGGGCAGCTTCATGCTGATATTCTTGTCCAGGTACAAAGGGTCCAGGGTCGGAACGTTGGCTTCCGGGATACCCTTCACGATCCCAGGGAGCGCATCCAGGGTTGCTTGCGTGAAGCATTCGTCGGAGAGTTCGGAGCATGGGTGGATGAAGTCCGCTGAAATGAAGGGTGACGATGAAAATACATACATAGAATCATTATTAACACAACGTCCTCTACCCTCTAAACATAGATGAATAGAACGTGTTGATTAGGGTATTTCTAATCTTACAGAAGCATAATGACAAGTTTAATTGATTCTCAAAAACATCTGTGGAAAATCCGTTACGTTCACAGATCGAATAATCAGTGAAATAGAAATAGAAATGTAACAAAAAAGCCATGTATTTATTTTCCCAGCTAAACCTGCAATGAAGCTATAATTGTTCCAAAAATGTGTTATTGCATAGAGAATGTGCTACAAAAGGTCAAATTACGCTTGTGAGGACTTATTTATAACAATTATGTTAAACACTACGAAAAAAGAATTATTATTCGTAGGTTAAACACAAAAAAATTACGTGCATTTCGAGCGAAACAGTGACATCGACTTGGAAGAAAATACACAGGTAGGTAACATTTGTATTCCTCCTGTTATCAGCTGTGGTCGACTTTTTTTAATCCAGCATATTTTTTTAGAAGCCGTGGTGACCTAGTGGTTTGACCTAACGCCTCTCAATCAGATGGTCGTGGGTTCAAGCCCCGGCTCACACCTCTGAGTTTTTCGAAATTCATGTGCGGAATTACATTTGATATTTACTACGAGCTTTGCGGTGAAGGAAAACATCGTGAGGAAACCTGCACAAACCTGCGAAGCAATTCAATGGTGCGTGTGAAGTTCCCAATCCGTACTGGGCCCGCGTGGGAACTATGGCCCAAGCCCTCTTGCTCTGAGAGGAGGCCTGTGCCCAGCAGTGGGACGTTTATAGGCTGGGATGGAATTAAGTATGTACAAGTTCATTAAGCATTTGGTAGGCGCGGGTGCAGCGTACGGTGTGCGCTTTATTCACTGCGCATGCGCAGCGGAGCGAAAGTGAACGGCTTGCGATATGCACTTGATGTTTATTAAACAAATCGACAAACGAGTACATTTCAGGTTCTGCTTACCATATACTATTTAGGTTAAGGACAAAACACAATGACATCTCTTTGAGAGGTGCTACCTTGATATAGCTACATATTTGCGCCTTTTTGATGAAAATACGAATTTAGGTAAATAAATAAATAAATATCATGGGACACCTGACACCAATTATTGACCTAGGCCCAAACTAAGCAAAGCTTGTACTATGGATACTAGGCAACGGAACAACATACATATATAGATAAATACATACTTAAATACATATTATTATTAAACATCCAAGACCGGAGAACAAATATTCGCATTATTCATACAAATATCTGCCCCGGCCGGGAATCGAACCCGGGACCGCAAGCTTCGTAGTCAGGTTCTCTAACCACTTGGCCATCCGGTCGTAAAATGTCGTCTTGGTCCGGTATTTGTTTTTTCCTGGCAACACTCGTTCCCAATGCTAATGTCACTGGTCTATTGCATTAAAACTACACTTACTTTTTAGTGCTATCCTCTTTAAACCATATTACGACTGTAACTTTTTTTTAAGGACTTTAGTAAATTATAATATTTCCAAATATATTTTAATTTTAAATCTGACGAGAGTCCTCAAGCATTCGTTTCCAACTATTAATTTCCGTGTATAAAAAAATGCATTTGTGGTCGTACATCATGCTGCTTTATTAAATTTGTTGCTAATAAATTCATACGCATAAGGATATTTCATAATGAAAATATAAAAATGTAACGAATTCATATAAATAATATAATTCTTACAACTCGGAAGTGAAACTGGCAGTCAATGTTTCACAGCAAACGCGTTTCCTCTTTAAAATTTAAAACTAAACGTTCTACTCACGCAACGGCAGCAACTGCAAACTGCATTGAAGACACACAAACAAGTACACAATCAACACTGGCCAGCTGTTCGTCATCTTGCCGCCTTATTATAACCAAAAAGTAAAAAGTAAATTTCGAATTAGCAAACGGTTTAAAAATAGAACTGTTTGTTTTTAAATTATGCTGCGTGTTTTTCTCGCCGCGAATGCCGACTCCTTTGAGAAACCGCAAGCAACTGGTGTTTCAAACTTTGGAGTCGTAATTAAATGCCTCAAGGACTTAGGGCTAGGTTTTCTTGCATGCGATTACTTTGGTATTAACGTGAGGCTGGCGAGCATGCCTTAGCACACTACCACCATTTAGCTTCAAATTGAAAAGAATTACTTGAATATAATCGTCAATTTCTGGAATATTATAAGACCCTTCAAAACAAACTTTTAAAGTTATCAAAAATATTTGAGATCGGACTTTTTCCTACATATTTTAATTATTATGAAAAACTCAACACTAAATGAAGCACCCGCTTCACTATAGGTACAACCTTTTTTTTGTCTTTTGAAAGCACTCTTTATTTATACGGCCAGTAACACATTTTTCCTTGTCTACTGATCCTTCTAAATTAATTTCCTTTAATTTTCCACTTACGTCTAACAAATCGTCTTATCGGAAATCCAGTCTAAGGCTGTGGGAACACCAGTGCAAGCGTTTAGAGTACGGCTCTAATGTCGCAACCGCGGTGTCGCAAGCCAGACCAGAGACGAGTCCTAAAGCCAACCTAAGAGCCTAACTAGTACCCTGTATTAGTACTCATTTAAAATGAATACTTATAGTGCTACTGGCGCAAAGGTTAATGTCCTCTGTAGTTGAAATTGGCTATAGGGCTTTTTAGTGTGGGTTTATTGGTTAGAGTTCACATGTGTCAAGGTGGTTTGAAGTCTTTGGGTTTAGCTCTTGAATTTTAAAAGTATAGTTTTAATTTTAAATTAAAGAACTTAGTTTTAATTTTGAACTTTATCATCGTGGGAACTTGCGTACTTTATAATGGACCAATTAACACTAAGTATAACGGCCGAACGTACTTCATAAAGTACAAATGGTTCATTGAAAAAAGAATCTTAAGAATTTTGAAATAATATCCAAAATAACAAAGCTCTGTTAAAAAAAAATCTGTTAAAAAGGTCAGGTCCCAGGAGACTAGGTCACAAAGGCCTTATGATAGCAATAGGCAATAACGCGCGCGCTCCTCTGATTTGTGAAACGTTTAAATACACAAGGATGTGATGCGAGGAATTTGTTTTTCGTGAACCGATAGAAATGGTTCATTTACCTTCCTCGGTCCGCTCACCTGTTTCCACTAGAGCTGTGCTGTGCGAAGATAGGTAAACGAAAGGCTTCTATTGGTTCATGAACAACACATTCCTCGCAATAATATATCCTCGCATATCTTTGGTCGAAACCTAGCCTCAATAATACTATGCTCAATAGTACGAAAAAAAATCTTAAAAGCCATGGTAGCCTAGTGGACTTATTGCCTCTCAAGCAAGGATTAAAATCCGGCCTCGCATCTACTATCGTACCTAAAGTAGTAAGAAATGAATGTAAAAATGACATTAAGGCACTAATTAAATTCTGTAAGGTTATAGATATCTATGATAAGTTTAAAATTGCAATACTTAGTGACGAAAGTCATAACATAGAATTTGTTAAAAGGCGAAGTAGACCCAAACACCTTCGTGACCTATCATACCTATCTAAGAATGTAGTGCCTTCATCTGCTAATGTATATGGAAAAAGGACCTGGGAGTTCTTGCTGCCCCAGATTCTAAATGAGTTACCTGATACTACATACCATAGTGATTGTAACAATACTCATAAGTGTAAAAAAATATTAAAAGCATTCGAACCCAGGTCCTAGGTCCTAAGTCCAGGTTTAGGACCTGGGTTCGATTCCCAGCGCTGGTATTATTTTTCTGGTTTTTCTGTGCATCTATATTTCAGTTTGTATTTTCGATATTAAAAGCATTGATTTTACCGATGAACAACTAAAATCATGTTCAATAAATAACTACTTGTAAGGTGCCCATTATCTATCTAGAGGATAGCCTACCTCGGTTTCCATGCTATTAAGTTAGCATGAGATGCTGGTGGTCTTGTGCTTCTGTGAGAGGTGGATATGGGTACGAGAAATAATATTAAGCGACGTAGCGACAGATAAACCAGGTATGGTTTTTGTTCGCTTCTTTTGTCTATTTTCTTCGTAACACTTTATTATATAAAAAAAAAACTCCGAATTTTTCGAAATGCATGTGAGAAAATCCATTTCAAATCTACCGCGAGCTTTACAGGGAAAGAAAACCTCGTGATAAACCTGCACAATCCTGCAAAGCAATTCAATTGTGTGTGTTAAATTCCCAATCAGCACTGGGCCCGCGTGGGAACTATGGTACAATAGGCGCGCATTGGGTCAATTCCAGGGTAATTCTGAGAGGAGGCCTATGCCCAGCAGTGGGACGTGTATAGGCTGGGATGATGATGATGATGAGTATAAAATAAAGCCGTAAACAGTCGAGAACATGTTCTTCTTGAACTATCACAAATTTATTCAACCTATTCAAATGACGAGTGCACGCCACCTTTGGCTTTGGCTGTCAAATAAAAAAGAGCAAACAAAGTTAAATACAAACAAGACTGAATAAACGTTAGGTAATGCCCGCCAACTTAACAGTACACTTGGAATGGAAATAAACTTGAGGACAGTGAAGAGTTTTGTCTCTTGTGAAACGGCACAATTAATATGGCGGTGGCAGATCCATGCCGTGGCTGTTAAAGAGAAGTGCGTCCCTTCCGAACCCAGCCGTTACGATCGTGCGGGTTAATTACATTTGAATTTTGAACTTGACATGGATTGTACATAAAGTCCACTGTCGTAACTCTTTTTAACCCCCGACACATAAGAGGTTTGTTATAAGTTTGACCGCTATGTGCGTGTGTGTGTCTGTCTGTCTGTCTGTGGCACTATAGCTCTTAAACGGGTGGACCGATTTGAATGCGGTTTTTTATTTGAAAGCAGATTTTCTGGCGATGGTTCTTAGACGAAGACGCGAGCATAAAGGCTAGTGAATAAATCCTAACCTTCGTGCCAATAGTTAATAAAATAAAAATAAAAATGCCTTTATATGACCAAGCTACAATAAGCTATAATTTTCAATCTTAGATTCTAAATTAACTGCAAAGTTACTTACTTACTCGTACTAGTTGCTATGTATGCTTACTTAAATTTCACTTGTTTTTAATACTAAATGACTTATTTCTACTTATCTTATTAAAATGCATTAAGCTGGTCCCCAGTTGGGTAAAGGCCTCCTCCAAAGATGCCCATTTCTCTCTGTCCTGCTCCATTTGCCACCAGTTAGAGCCAGCGACTTTTTTGATCTCATCGTCCCATCGAGTAGAGCTGGAGTTATAACTCGTTAATTCGTTATTAAGTTAAGGATTATAACGTAAATTAACAGCTCACAGGCATGTAATTAACGGATATCAGTAATGAGCGTCGTCTCCTTAACGAGGAGTCATTGGTTCTTGTAACCTTGACATGCGCCTGAGTGACGCGTTGTTATTACATTGCGACAGTGTATGACGACCATTTTTTCACCGAAAATGGGCAACCACTAAAATCATCACCTTTAGAGATAGAGAGTAAAATGGGCAACCACTTAAAAACATCACCTTAAAAGATAGAGAGTAAAATGGGTGAGCACTAAACATATCACTTTTAAAGATAGAGAGTAAAATGGGTAACCACTTAAAAACATCACCTTAAAAGATAGAGTGTAAAATGGGTAAGCACTAAACATATCACCTTTAAAGATAGAGAGTAAAATCCCGAAATTTCAATTCAACTGCTGAATCGAATGGTTTTCGCGTGCAAAACCATCGGTAAACACTAGTCTTAACCCCTCGAATGCAAAATCTGTGCTAAAAATAGATAATGAGCCTAGAATTCAGTATTTTTGTTACTTGCATACGAGGGGTTAATATATATAATTCCTCTAAGTCTCGTGTGTTTGTCACCTAACTCCTCCTAAATGGCTGGATTAAATAGTTTTTATTTTATTTTACTGGATGGCAAACGAGCAAGTGGGTCTCCTTATGGTAAGAGATCACCACCGCCCATAATTGGCGAGGCCTAAGATAAGATCCCTCACGTGCCAGTAATTTCACCGGCTGTCTTACTCTCCACGCCGAAACACAACAGTGCAAGTTTTAAAAGACAATCGGACCGGGTAGGTGGCTACTGTCGATAATGTTATCATATTATATTTAATGTAGCGCTACTTTTCCGGGCAGAACAACGTCTTCCGGGTCCGCTAGTATTCTATATTTTTCGGCAGCATTTGGATTGGAAGTAGTCATGTGTTCCAAATTTTCACGATGGGAAATTATTCACCTACATTTGTACCATGACTTTACATTTTCGGAAGCAGTACCTCACCCGCACCGTAAAGCTTGGGAACCTCTAACAAAACCAGCTTTATTTGACAGACCATCGAGCACCGACAAAGCACAAAGGCCGGTAATTCGCCGACAGTGCAGGCGCATCATTGTGCAGTTTTCGCGCTGTTGAGCGCCGTGCGAAAACGATTTTTCGTATTGTTGGACCGCTTTTATTGGTCATTCAGTTAACTTTGATACGGGTCGTTGGAGTCCAGAGTAGGTTTAACGGTGGTGTAAATTGTGTTATCGAGAACAAAATCTGAGGTGATGAGAGTGCCTTTATCATCGTATTATCCGTCTGTTGGACATAGGCCTCCCGCATAGAGTGCCTTGATTTGAGAGTGCCTGGTCACTGCATGGTTTTGTTTGTTATGTCTATCTTTCTATGTAAATCCATACTAATATTATAAATGCGAAAGTGTGTGTTGTATATTAGTCCGTCTTCCGTCGCTCCGTTTCGACGTGATTTTGATTTTTGGCATAGAGATAGTTTATGGGCCAGAGAGTGACATAGGCTGTTTTTTAATCCGGAAAAGGCACAGTTCCGGAGGGAATAGCGCGCGACAACCGAATTCCACGCGGGCGAAGCCGCGGGCAAAAGCTAGTAAAAAATATTGTCGATTGTGTTCAATATACAAGGTGTAAATGCATTCTGCAATGCTCTCGAAATTTTGCACATGTCAAAAGCAAAACTGACAGGAAAACATATGTTTTTTTTGCAGACGATGTAGCGGGCAGCAGCCTGCTATAATAG